>NC_048572.1:28189828-28489828 GCF_013265735.2 Oncorhynchus mykiss | reverse complement strand
TGCTTGTGTTTCTTGTTTTGTATTATGTTTCACTTATTTATTAAATGGTTCACTTCCTGAACTTGCTTCCGGACTCCCAGTGCACATTTTACATCTGCTGGTTTATTCTTTAGAGTTTTTGGTTGCAAGGAAGTTTGTCTTAAATTGCAGGTGCAAATGAAATCCAGCACTAATCTGCAGCTATGCAGTTCTGCCTTTTGATTGCAATTGATCCACCGTGTTCAATATTAACTTAACTTCACACTCTAAACAGGACAGTGTTTGGTAAGGAGTTGTGGACCCTAAGCACTGGTCTGAGGCCAGTAATGTGTTTTAACAAACATCAAACAAGTTGACTTTGTGTTTTTGAAAAGCGCATTACAAATAAAATGTATTAATAATTTACCACACAGACTACCATCGAGTTTGACTGCATTGGCTGTTGAGCTATGTACTAATTAAATTGCGATTGTTGGTCTGCTTCTGTAAGGCTTTTCCCTATACATTGTATTTAGTAAAACACTTCATCCACCCACACAAGATTACAGTGACTGCGTTCCGTGTTACTTTAGTCCACAACAGTGCTGCTGTCACTGGTGAAGCATGACTTCTCAGCCCCATCTTGACAGATGACACAAAACACAGCTGGCTGTTTCCCCCTACACCCTTTATCCTCCTTTGATCTTCATGGAAAATCAGATCGTTACCAATCAGGCGGCACTTGTAAGGCAGACAAAGACCAGAGGGCCAGGTGCCATGTTTTGTTGTGTGCCAGGTTCTAGTTAGCACCCTTTATTATCTTCTTCCCTCTAAAATTATGTAAAATCACTGTAGGCCTACAGTAGAATAGAGAGGCTATAGGGAACTTTTGCATTTTGAGTCAAAAGGAGTCCCCTATAGAAAATATTGAGCAGACCTCTATGAGCAAAAACATGTTTGCCTAATGTTTGCCGGATTTGTGTGGTTTCATGAGATAAGAAATTGTCTTAACATACACAGAGTGTACAAAACATTAGGAACACCTTCCTTACATTGAATTGCACCACCAATATATTGCCCTTAGAACAGCCTCAATTCGCTGGGGCATGGACTCTACAAGGTGTCGACAGGCATACTGGCCCATGTTGACTCCAATGCTTCCCTATCATTAGCGTGGTTCATATGTACACATGTAAATACACTCAATATGAGCCCTCATTTAAAAAATAAAACTGGGAAAAACATTTATAGAACAGAAATTTTAAAATCATCCGAAATGACATTTTAATCGTTGACTTGCATTCAGAAGTAAGCTAGATAACTAGCTACTTAGCTTGGTTACACTCATGCAAATCGTAAAAATCTCACAAATGTTTTACTCGGTCAAAACTATGAATCTATAAACCAGGAAACTCATCACAGTTTACTTAAATATGTTATCTCTAGAATTTGAAAATGTAACCATGCATAGAAACGGTAAAACAGGATAAAAAAACAAGGAGACACGGAGAGCTAGCTTTTCTGTTCTTTTTACTGGGCTTCTTCCAACAGTCATATACCAATGTATGAAGAAAAGAGGCGTGCCTGCAGCAGTAACACACTTAATGCCTCCCCTGGTAGCACTAAGTATATTTCACTCCCACATGTGAACTTGCAATTCCACATTTAAAAGTAAGATTTTTACATGTGGAGTTGTCTTACATGTGAAACTGAAAATGTGATTTTCACATGTGAAACTGCAATTCACATGTGAGGTGAAAACATGTTATTCTCCTCAGGTGAAAAGGTGGTGTTAACATGTGAACTCTAAATGTGAAGATATGGTGAAAATTTCAGCTCAACTTGTGAAAGCAAGTGGAGCTGGCGCGAGACATGGCTTGGAAAATGTACTACAATCCAGAGATGGGAGATTATCCCATTATCCCAACTGACAAATCAAAAAGGATTATGCTCGTTTTTAATAAAAACTATTTTTCGTCTGCATGCTAAAATGCTAGGCTAGCATGCTGGATTCTTCTGGCTAGTGCACCTCTGTGACCAACAGTTACTTTATTTCTGAGACAAGTGCCATGTATTTCTATTTGACCTACTTCCATTTCTTCTTCCTCTTCACTCCATTTATTTTCCATACTTCTCAAATACATACTTTTGTTATAATTTTAAAAAGATCACTGACCCTGTCCATGGTGTCATAGTTTGTTAAAACAAAAAATGATTTCTGCCTTACTCTGTACTTTAGATTGTGCATGACTGACACAGTCACACTGGCCCTCAAGGACTGGAGTTAGGCATATTCTGTCAATTGCAATCATCAATGGCCACCAGATTATCGCCAGCTGCTCTCTTGTTAAACCATCAATTTCCACAAAAATTCCCAGCACAGCTGATCTCAATTTCCACCATTATTGGCCATCGCATTACCGTTCCCTAAAGCTATCAGTGTTAACTTTTAGTCCTGCTTTCAACCAAAATCTTTCAAGACATTTTAGCCCTTCAGGGACCAGTTTATAAAAAGTTATCTGCTAGGATTTCCCCAATCGGATAGGATTAAATGTCAGAATTGGGTTTTTCAAAACAAAACAATTAGATTTTGATCCTCCGGATAGGGATAAGGATTTTTGGAATTCCAATCTCACCTAAATGTTGTTTTTGCATTTTCAAAAACTCAAAGGTAGTGATTAGAATGAAAGACACCAGTGATAATGCTTATGGAAATCTTGTGAGCAGATCAAGTTAGCCATGCTCCAGCAAAAATAGACAACTTAATTTGCTTACTTGAGGCATGCTTGAATAATGCTGGGGTTGCGTTTTCCTGATGAGGAAGATTTCTGAACGATATAGATTTGTGTTTTGAATTATTTTAGTTATCCAGTGAAATTGTGAGAAAAAAAAATATTTAACACTTTTTTAAAGTGTTTATACAGTGCCTTCAGAAAATATTCAGACCCCTTGATTTTTTCCACATTTTGTTACGTTACAGCCGTGTTCTAAAAATTATTAAATTGTTTTTTTGCCCCTCATTAATCCACACACAATACCCCATAATGACAAAGCAAAAACCGTTTTTTAGAAGAATGTGCAAATGCATTAAAAATACAAAATGGAAATATCACATTTACATAAGTATTCAGACCATTTAATCTGTACTTTGTTGAAGCACATTTGGCAGTGATTACAGCCTCAAGTCTTCTTGGGTATGATGCTGCAAGCTTGGCACACCTGTATTTGAGGAGTTTCTCCCAGTCTTCTCTACAAATCCTCTCGAGCTCGTTCAGGTTGGATTGGGAGCTATTTTCAGGTATCTCCAGAAATCTTTGATCGGGCTCTGGCTGGACCACTCAAGAACATTCAGAGACTTGTCCCGAAGCCGCTCTTGCATTGTCTTGGCTGTGTGCTTAGGGTCGTTGTGCTGTTGGAAGGTGAACCTCTGCCCTAGTCTGAGGTCCTGAGCGCTCTGAAGTAGGTTTTCATCAAGGATATCTCTGTACTTTGCTCCGTTCATCTTTCCCTCGATCCTGACTGGTCTCCCAGTCCCCATCTTCTCCCCCGATTGATCAGACTGGCCAGGCGGCCATTTCTAGTAAGAATCTTGGTGGTTCAATCTTCTTCCATTTAAGAATGATGGAGGCCACTGTGTTCTTGGGGGATTTTCAATGCTGCAGAAGGTTTTTGGTACATTTCCCCAGATCTGTGCCTCAACACAATCCTGTTTCTGAGCTCTATGGACAATTCCTTTGACCTCATGGCTTGTTTTTTGCTCTGACATGCACTGTCAACTATGGAACCTTATATAGACAGGTGCGTGCATTTCCAAATCATGTCCAATCAATAGAATTTACCACAGGTGGAATCCAATCAAGCTGTAGAAACATCTCAAGAATGATCAATGGAAACCAGATGCACCTGCACCCAATTATGAGTCTCATAGCAAAGGGTCTGAATACTTATGTAAATAAGGTATTTCTGTTTTTTATTAGTAATACATTTGCAAACATTTCTAAACCTGTTTTTCGCTTTGTCATTATGGGGGTTCGTGGGTAGATTGACGAGGATTTAAAAAAATAATGTAACAAAATGTATTTAGAGTTATGCAAATACATTTCGTTACAAGTTACATGCAAACTCTTTTGTCTTGCCTATCTTCATTCATCATGCAGTCCACTTTAAGGAGGGATTCAGGGTGGATTTAGACAAGTGAAAGGCACTACAACCAAGATAATTCAATGTAACTAAGGTCAGGAGAAAACGTTATTTCAACTGAAAACCAAAGGTTCATTATGTTAAATTGACCGCAGTATAGGCATATGGTCAGTTGTTATATTGAGAAGTGTCAAATAAATGCATCTAATTACTTACTGTATAAGTGATAAACTTACTGTATAAGTGATAAGCAGGAGCTATAATATTTAACAGAGCCTGTAATCTTGATATTGTGGCATCTGGATCAGAATGATCTTATCCGATTATTTTGTGAAAAAACAGCCAAAAAATAGCCTTACTGATCTGATTGTGGATAGAAAAAAGAGGACTACAGAATCCGGATAAAAAGTTTTGAAAAACTGGGCTGTCCTTTTGGCTAAGCAAAATTTTGAGACCTATCCAAAGCACTGGAAATTTGGATTCTGTGATCTTTATATTGTGGCATCTGGATCAGAATGATCCTATCCAATGATTTTCTGAACAACAGGCTCAAAAACAGTAAAATCACTTGGGAAGCCAAGCCCTCCCTACCCATATGTTGTGATAATTGCGTTGTTTACTCTATAACTTGTTAATACATATGCCTTGCGAACGTGATATATACAGGCTTAAAGGCCGAGACAATAACAAGGCACAATGGCAGTATAAATCCAACCACACCTTTGTTTTATCACAAAACCAGACAACAACCTCTGTACAGTGAAATTCACAAAGCATATTGCATGTACAGTAACAGACAGTTACATGACCTGAGCATGGTCATGCAAGTTAATGCTTCCGACATTTTCAAACCACTGAACTACTATTGATTTAGAACCACAGAGAGTTACCACAAGTCACAAAGAAAACAGGAGCTGCCTCCACTATTCCAGCACCATTTCAACTTCAACATTTCAGCATCATCAAATCACCTCTGATTAGTCTAATACAGTGACAACTAAAAGATACCAAAAACAATTTAGTCCAATCATCGTAAGCTAAATATGGTGTGGTCTGATATCTGTGTGCGTACGAGTTTGTGCAAGTAGAAAAACATGTTGAGAGAAACGCCAATGTCATCCTCCTCTCTTTCATGTTGACAAAACAGTCTATCACTCTGTCATACAGTACACGCTTTTATTTTTTGTTGACCTAGCTTTGTTGTCCTGGCTAAAATGCTTGCTCGCTAGCCTAACTTCCATTCATGGGCAACATTAGCTAGTTAATATTAGCCTTCTACATCTAGCTACCTATTGAACTTCCATCCTGTCAGGCCAGGGAGTTAATGGTTGGATCAGAATCCCCGTTACAATCATTGGCCAGTACAGAGAATTAAGTAAAACCACAAGGCCAAATCCCTATCTCCATCCATGGCTAATTTAGGAAAGGGACAATTTTAGTCAGTTGGCTAGCTAGCCACCGGAGGACAACAACACAATGAGATGCAACAATTAAAGTTTTTTTGTCAATGACATATGCTCTCAAATCCAAGCTGGCTTCCCTTGATACTTTTATTTTGGTGCACAAGCACCATTCAAAGTTCAGCTCGTTTAGTTTAGCTCAATGCTGATTGTCAAATGTTTTATACTTTTTGTTGTCAAAGGGAGGCCACATGCTCGTTGGCTTCCATTGCCTTCAATGCTACAGGTCGGCAACAATGTCATAATAATTTGGACCAGACAGCATCAGATTAGATGGCCTACACCTAAAGAGACAGAGGGGCGCTGTTTCGCTTGCTCAGATTCTTTCTCCTGTGAGATACATTCAGCCTCTTGCTAATTGAAGGAAAATTATGAAACACAGAGAGATGAAAGATAAATGATTGAATATTTAAAAAAATATTGTTACATTCTTTGGGGAAGCCTGGCTTCCATATGAATACATGTCAGTGTGTGTACCTAAATCAAGCCATTTGGCATTGAGTTAATATATAATCTGTTTTCATTCAATTGTAGTCTCAATAAATTATTTTAAGTGACTCAACTTATATTCTTATTATGTTGACATTTAAGATGAAATGTTTTGTAAGAAATATGACCTCATATTCTTACAATAAGTATTTTAGATACATTTCCAGCCTTGCGATCTTTAATGTTTCTAATAGGTTGATATTTCATGACCTTTCAGACACTTTTGACATGTTAACAACATGCAATCAACTGATCTGCTGGGTTATTCTTGTTGGTTTTGGGTTGCAAGCAAGTTTATTTTAACATGCAGGTGCATGTAATCTCCCATTAGTAGCGTTTTAAGAAATCCAGCACTAAGAGACATTTTAAGCTTGAGCTGAAAATAGCTCAGCGTTGACATGATTGGTTGTCGGTATGTGGGGGCAGGAGGTCCTGTATAAACACAAACTCACTTCCTTAACAAATTCCTTCACAACAGCTCTGCGTTGCTCCGCGAAGTGCAAGAAGTATGAATGCCCAGACTTCTGTAGAGACCTTATCACTATAAATGCTGCACGGCCAATGCAGATGTCAGTTTGACCATGCAGTTCCTTTAATGCGCCGCTATGTAGTTCTGTCCGTTGGTTGCAATTGAACCACGTGGTTCAATATTAGCCTGCATTCATGCTCTAAACAGGACAGTGTTTTGTAGGGGGTTGTGGGCCCTAAGCACTGGTCTGAGGCCAGTAATGTTTTAACAAACAGAAAACATGCAGACTTTGGGTTTTTGAAAGCGCATTACAATAAAATGTATTAATAATCCACCCCCGTAGAATACCGCATTGCGTATTACTTTAGTCCACAACAGTGCTGCTGTCACTGGTGAAGCATCACTTCTCAGCCCCATCTTGACAGATGACACAAAACACAGCTGGCTGTTTCCCCCTACACCCTTTATCCTCCTTTGATCGTCATGGAAAATTCAATCGTTACCAATCAGGTGGCCATTGTAAGGCACAATTAAGACACCTGCTGGGCAGACAAAGACCAGAGGGCCAGGAGCCGTGTTTTGTTGTGTGACAGGTTCTATTTAGCACCCATTATCTATTATCTTCTCCCCTCTAAAATGATGTAAAATCACTATAGGCCTACAGTAGAATAGAGAGGCTATAGGGAACTTTTGCCTTTTGAGCAAAATGGAGTCCCTATAGAAAATATTGTCCAGACTAGATCTCTATGAGCAAAAGATTATATTGTTTGACTGTTTGCCCAATTTCTTTGTTTTCATGGGATAAGACATTGTTGTAACATATGTTTATGAACCCTACATCCAACATTCAAGCCAAAATCTGACAGTAATTATCAACTAAACTTTAATGACCAAGACATACTGAAATCAGGTAATGAGTACTAATCAGTCATGAAAGCAGAAGGATGCTTTGTTTTTTTAATGCTTATTACATCATTAGAGGATGATGAGCTCTGGCCCACTTATTCATGTCCATAAAGTTGGATCATTGGGAAAAAAAGGTTTATGGCGTCAGGGTTAAATACTACCTTGACATCAATCGAAGACCAACTCCCTTTAAATCAAGTCTTCGACACAGCCTTAGTTCAACATTTTTTACAGATACAAATCATGCCCGAACCTTACGTTGACTTAAGGTCATTCAACAGATGGTTTCTCAAAAAGTTCCAGACAGTGTCTCCATGCAGTCCTCAAGATCACAAATCTGCCTGACGACAACAGGAGCTATTGCTGAACAACATGGCCCTGATAACCCCCCCCCCCCCCCCCCCCTTCTGATTGCCTAAAAACCATCCTCCTGACTCCACCCATGTTTATGTGACTGGTCCTGGGGTCTATTTCACATGCGTTGGGAGGTTCCTCAGCACTCTTGAGACCCAAAGCTCAAGAGCTACATGCGCTGACTTCCTCCCCCATCCCTCACATCCCCACACATTCACAACTGTCGGGATGGTCATGGCCCTGAAGGGGGTCCCCCAGGCAGCGTCTCTGGTACGGGCTAAAATGGTCCTGCAAGACAGGAGGTCCAGCATCTACAGCAAGCCACCCAAGACCAAGATCGGACCTGGGGTGAGTGTTGCACTGAGGGACTCTCTGCTGATACAGTAGACAGTCCTCTCTAATTTGGAACTCACTCAATGTGCCAAGGGACTGTTGCTTCTATATTAATTTCCTGAGGCCTAGATTAAGCATAGTACTGAACTTAAAAGAAGTTTCAATGGATTTAGATGTTTTATTGTGCATGGTTTTTAGTCCTAGGCATAAACTAGCCCATTGTGTTTGATGTTTCTTTAGTTTACTTTTACCAGACAGACAGACCAGCATTTTGTTTGTCCTGCCTCAAACATTCCATGTAATTTAATTTAAAGAGAGAGAGAGAGAGAGAGAGGGAGAGAGAGAGAGAGAGAGAGAGAGAGAGAGAGAGAGAGAGAGAGAGAGAGAGAGAGAGAGAGAGAGAGATCGCAGCAAGCTCGTCTTTGGATTGGGTGGTTGTTTCACCAGGATAATCACGCTGTAGATTTGATAAGGACACAGGGTAAATGTTTATTTTGCTGTGTCCTGCCATGGCTCTTCCGCTATGTCTGCATTTTTGAGTGATCTCAAACACAGCACAGAGCCATTTCTCAACTATAGAAAGACTGATGTATTTTACACGTAGAACTGCCACGTGGATAAAAGCCTTGGTAAGGAAGGATATGATCCATGTCTATTTATTGACACCCCTCTCCATACTTCTACCCTGTCTATATTTTACAGTCTGTTTAGAATACATGACGGAAGTAAACAATTTAGACAATTCAGACATCAATGATTGAGTTCAGACTTAGAGGTTGCGACTGACTTTAATGGACAGACAAGGATGCGCCAGAAAGCTCTGAGCCGGAGCTATAAAATAGGCTTTCCTCTTGGCTGGAAGTATATAAAGGGGTTCTAATGTATAATGTATGGACACAATGAACGCCTCAGCTCCATGAGGGAGCAGCCTGGGATATAATAAAATCGATTGCCCGGGGCAGGTGGCTCTGATGTGGATCAATGTGGCCTGCCTAGACCTCCTGGGAAAGTCTGTAGTCTTTGAGCCGCTTAGCTGTCCGCGCTACCTTTTGAAGGACATTGGATCAAAAAAATAAATATATATACACTACGGCTACTGTAACGATGTACGCTGAGAGTCGGGAAGCAAGTTCAGGGAGTGAATACATTTAATTAATTAATTAACAAAACAAGAAACACAAACAGTGCACCGACACAAAACAGGAACAATGACAACTGGGGAAGAATCCAAAGGGAGTGACATACAAAGGGCAGGTAATCATAGAGGTGATGGAGTCCAGTTGAGTGTCCTTATGCGCGTAATGCTGGTGACAGGTGTGCGCCCTAACGAGCTGTCTGGTGACCTAGAGGCCAGAGAGGGAGCACACGCAACATGTACGCAGACCCGCGAGCAACTGTGGCCCCTCATGACGAGTTCAGATTCTTTGTGGGCCCCATCCCTGCTGCAGTGTGTAGGACGCAATGGACTATTTCCAACACCTCTGATAATACCCATACTCCAATAACCCACAGCACATTTGTGATGAAATAAATACAGAGTGATGAAATAAAGACAGAGTAGATATTGGTGTTGATATTTGATATGGGAATTTATTGCAAACATAAATAAGTTCTTCAACTGGAAATGAGCCAGTCTGAAATGAGTTGAAGACATACTTTTCTGGGATTTGTATCAGGGACATAGGTAAGTTAATTGCACAACAAGCCTTCATACATATGTAACACTACCACAAAAGAGAAAGGAAGGCTCAAACACAAGTTCCTTTGATACTTGTGGGTGGAGTAGTTTGAGTGACACTTGTATACTCAATAGATTGAAGAAATGATATACCACCAAACTTTCCTTTATATTGCTATCAATTAGCCATACAAATACAGCAAACGCGATTGAAGATTTGGACATTAAACAAAAGACATGTCAGCTCTAAATATTAGATGGCAGTAACATTCTCATTTATATTTTACTAACAGTTAAAGTCTGCAGGTATAATGCTTTACTGTTTGTATGAACACATACATAATGTTCTTATTTCATGTTTTATTATCATTTCCTATTATAAGGCTTATAATATTATGTCATGGTCCTCTGTGAAATGTTCAAGTGGCTCAAAATAACTGGTATTATGTGAGGATCATAAGGAGATGGCAGTGGGTCATACATGCTCATGGCAAGTCTTACAATGCCTTATAACCACATCATAATGCCTTATAACTGCAGACTTTAGATTAAGTGTTACCAACTGCAGATTAACTTTTGTCTTTTAACAGAAACGTAATTGGCTTCGAGGGTTTAGTACAGTAGTGGGTCAACCCGTGCATAACGTATGGCTCTTACTGTGTCTCTTATTTTTTCTCTTCTTCTCTCCTCTCCCTCCCTTCCTCCCTCACAGCAAAGCTTCTTTATCATGTCCGTCTTTGCTGTCGGCATGCTTGCTCCGGCCGGCTGGATCATGCACCACATCCCAGAGTACCGCCAAAGACCACGTCCTTCATCAAGACCGTCGTAAAGAAGAAGACCCCAACGTCTTCACACACACACACGCACGCTACAAACCACGGCTGTATTCAACATATTAGCCACCATGCTATCAAATACTGTACCTTGCTAATGTATAACAACACACATTATCTACAGTATAAATGATATTCAATGGCCACAATAATAACGGGAAAATAACATGCACTTTGAAGGGACCATGGAAGACATTTCTGCATGACTGTCATGAGTATGTTTTTGTATGATGTCTTTTTTTTATTTTAAATATTCTGAGTATTGCAGTAGCATGGTGTCTAATGTCTCATGAATATGGCCCCTAATGTCACTGCTGCATCCAGTTGCAATGACACGTCTGTAAAACTGCCAACTCACTGCCATCATCAATAAATACATGCTGTGTTGGCAATGTTTGTCTGTGTCTGTTCATAGCATTTGTCAAGCTGAATTACAGTACCTTTATACTTATCCCAATTGTGACATGTGCATTATATACATGCATGATGTACAGAGCTGTGTCAATCAGGTTGTAATAACCATGCTTGAAGAAAAGAGCAGAAGGCTTTTGGATGTAAAACAGAAAAGTTCACCCAAGATTATTTAAGACATGAATAATTATTGAAGACATCAATACGTTTCTCACTGGTTGCTTTCCGATTCTACACCTTTCTCAAAAACATTGGATTGGTGTAAGCGTGGGACTAGAGTAGAGTTTCGGCCATATTTCTTACACAATTCTTTTAAATGAATGGCTCTGTTTGAATACTCTTAAAATGCACCTTTCCTTTCTCGTTTCCTTGAAGTAATATAACTAGATTGGTGTGAGCAAGCTTTCCATTATAACCTTCACCAATTACATTATGTCAGATCAGTGATTACTTCAAGGAAGCAAGAAAGGAAGGATGCATTTGCAGAGTATTCTACCAGGTCCTATGATGGGAGGTGAATAAGTGTACGCAAGTGTACACTTGTTCAGGGAGAAGGAAGAGGGAATCGGACCACAGCCTAAAATAGATCACACCACCCAAGCCTAAGTCAACTCCTACCCACCCCTCTCCATCTCCCTTTGGGTGGTCTGTGCAGTGAGCCTTATGGGGGTCAATTAAACTCCACCGAGATGCCCTTGATAACACTCTTAACAACAACATTTACAGGATACTGCCTGACCACGGATCATGTTTATCACCCCTATCGGGGACGAGGGAAAGAAAACTCCCCCAGAACAGTTTAAAATCTGATCTGGAATCAGATTAGCCTATCCTAATGCTAACCTTAGCTGTTAGGGATATACAAATGTATTTATATTTACCTTTATTTAAGCATGGAGTCACCATTGAGACAAGGGTCTCTTTCACAAGGGCCCTGCATATACAATTTCATAGACAAAATTTTAAAAAAAATAACACAGCACAAATATTCAAGAAAAACAATTACGTTCCCCAATAAGAAGGTCCCCAATCAATATTTGAAATTGCCTGAGCGGCACCAGAACATAATATTGTAATGATTTTTGTAAATGTTTCCAGCAATGAGGTGCTTTAAAACTAAAAGTGGATTTACCTAGTTTGATGGAGACCCGAGGAACATCAAGAGTAAACCAACTTTGTGAATCAGAGCTTTGGTGTCTCATGTTTTTATGTTCTAACAGAGAAGTTAACTTTGAGAGCTATGTAAACAAAAAGGGAATAATGAAGTGATCTGCAGGAATTTAATGAGGACCGGACAACCTTTTGATACAGGATGCAATGGTGAGTATTAAAACTGTCCCCTGTGATAAAGCAAAGGGCGCTATGGTAGACGGCATCCAAAGGTTTAAGAGTAGTGGCTGCTGCAAACTGATAAATGGTGTCAACATAGTCAAGAACTGGCAGGAAAGTTGACTATACAATCTGCTTCCTGCTATTTAGGGAGAGGCAAGATCTATTTCTAAAAAAGAAGCCCATCTTACAGTGCCTTGCAAAAGTATTCATCCCCCTTGGCGTTTTTTCTATTTTGTTGCATTACAACCTGTCATTTAAAAATATTTTTATTTGGATTGCATGTAATAGACATGCACAAAATAGTCCAAATTGGTGAAGTGAAATGAAAACAATTACTTGTTTCAAAAAATTCTAAAAAATAAAAAAACAAAAAGTGGTGCATGCACATGTACTCACCCACTTTGCTATCAAGCCCCTAAATAAGATCTGGTGCAACCAATTACCTTCAGAAGTCACATAATTAGTTAAATAAAGTCCACCTGTGTGCAATCTAAGTGTCACATGATCTCAGTATATATACACCTGTTCTGAAAGGCCCCAGAGTCCGCAACACCACTAAGCAAGGAGCACCATGAAGCAAGCGGCACCATGAAGACCAAGGAGCTCTCCAAACAGGTCAGGGACAAAGTTGTGTAGAAGTTGTGGGTTATAAAAAAATATCCCAAACTTTGAACATCCCACGTAGCACCATTAAATACATTATTAAAAAATTTAAAGAATATGGCACCACTACAAACCTGCCAAGAGAGGGCCGCCCACCAAAACACACGGACCAGGCAAGGAGGGCATTAATCAGAGAGGCAACAAAGATAACCCTGAAGGAGCTGCAAAGCTCCACAGCGGAGATTGGAGTATCTGTCCATAAGACCACTTTAAGCCATATACTCCACAAAGCTGGGCTTTACGGAAGAGTGTCCAGAAAAAAAGCCATTGCTTAAAGAAAAAAATAAGCAAACACGTTTGGTGTTCGCTAAAAGGCATGTAGGAGAACCCCAAACATATGGAAGAAGGTACTCTGGTCAGATGAGACTAAAATTGAGCTTTTTGGCCATCAAGAAAAACGCTATGTCTGGTGCAAACCCAACACGTCTCATCACCTCGAGAACACCATCCCCACAGTGAAGCATGGTGGTGGCAGCATCATGCTGTGGGGATGTTTTTCATCGGAAGGGACTGGGAAAATGGTCAAAATTGAAGGAATGATGGAAGGCGTTAAATACAGGGAAATTCTTGAGAGAAACATGTTTCAGTCTTCCAGAGATTTGAGACTGGGACCGAGGTTCACCTTCCAGCAGGACAATGACCCTAAGTATACTGCTAAAGCAACACTTGAGTGGTTTAAGGGGAAATATTTAAATGTCTTGGAATGGCCTAGTCAAAGCCCAGACCTCTATCCATTCGAGAATCTTTGGTATGACTTAAAGATTGCTGTACACCAGCGGAACCCATCCAACTTGAAGGAGCTGGAGCAGTTTTGCCTTGAAGAATGGGCAAAAATCCCAGTGACAAGATGTGCCAAGCTTATAGAGACATACCCCAAGAGACCTGCAGCTGCAATTGCTGCAAAAGGTGTCTCTACAAAGTATTGACTTTGGTGGGGTGAATAGTTATGCATGCTCAAGTTTACAGTTTTTTTGTCTTATTTCTTGTTTGTTTCACAATTAAAAATATTTTGCATCTTCAAAGTGGTAGGCATGTTGTGTAAATCAAATGATACAAACCCCTCAAAAATCTGTTTTAGTTCCAGGTTGTAAGGCAACAAAATAGGAAAATATGCAAAGGGGGGTGAATACGTTCACAAGCCACTGTAGCTTTTTAACTAGCACATCCGTATGCTTTTTTAAACATTACATCTTGTCAATCCAAATGTCCAGATATTTCTAGGTGGGAACAGAGTTAATGGGAGAAACATCCAATTAATAAATATGTAGATCATCTGAAACCTTTTTGAGAACAACATATTTTTAGTCTTGTCCACATGAAGTACAAGTTTGAAACTAACCAGGGCTTTCTGTAAGGCAACAAAGTCAGATTGCAGCTCTAAAATAGCCTGTTTGGCAATGGAATACATATCAGTGTCACCTGCATACAGATGAATATTACAAGTTTTAACAGACAGACCAATATTATTTATATAAATATTAGAAAGAACAGGTCCCAACCCCTGTTGTAATATCCAGGAAACTAGACTAGACTCGACACCATCCGAAATCACGCATTGTGTTCTATCTGACAGATAATTCTCAAACCACATGCAAGAAGCCTGATCCAGGCCTATTTCAGTCAGCCTTTGGAAAGGTCTACAAATAAGGCAGCACAATGGTTTTTATGAACTAAGCAATTTACCACATCATCTAGAACAAGCATAGGTGCTATGAAACAGTGCTATGTCCAGTTCTAAAACCAGACTGGTGTACATTTAGAATAGCATAGTTATGTAATAGTTATTGTAGTTACTTCGCCACCATGGCTTATTTATTGCCTTACCTCCCCTATCCTACCTCATTTGCACATGCTGTATATAGATTTTTCTACTGTATTTTTGATTGTATGTTTGTTTAGTCCATGTGTAACTCTGTGTTGTTGTATATGACGAACTGCTTTGCTTTATCTTGGCCAGGTCGCAGTTGCAAATGAGAACCTGTTCTCAACTAGCCTACCTGTTTAAATAAAAGCAAAATACAATAAAAGAATGAGAAGTTAAAAACTTTCTTAGCTGAGAGTTGGCCAGGGATTCAACAATTTTGGGAAGGCAAGATAACTTGTAAATTGGACGGAAGTCAGAAGGATCTCCTTGTGTAGGGGGAGGACATGTGCCACCAGAAATAATTGTCAAGTTAAGAATATAAGTTAATGATTCTGCAATAAGTGGGGCAGAGAGCTGCAGTAGGAAGGTATCAAGAGAATCAGCCACTGTGGATTTTTTTTACATGGATTTTTAGCACGGCACTTACGACGTCATAGATATAAAATGGTTGAAATTAAACTAGAGAATGTGTATCTGGGAGTGCATTATTCTCTACAGTCTGTTTCAAGGTGAATAAAGGACACCCTCTACTGGAATTATAGGAATTTACAGAAACTATTCTTTCAAATGTATGGCCAGCTGAGGCAAAATGGTTATTAAAAGCACCATACATTTCCAGTTGGTTTTTTATAGGACCAGAGGCTGTCATAACCTGCTGGGGTAATGAGGGGGGAGTGGAGTTTTGTTCCGGAGATGTGACTACTTTATAGATGTTTGCTGGATTCCCACCATTCTCAGATACACAGTTCAAGAAGTACAGTATGTTGACTTTGCTTTTCTAAACAGAGATAAACATCTATTTCTCAAATGCCTGAAGGACTGCTAGTCAGACGTAGTATCAGACAATCTAGCCTTAGCCCAAGCTAAATTTCTTTCCTGTAATTTTTCCGACAATTCATGCATGAACCAAGGGTTTGATCTATCCTTTACTCTTCGTTTTTTATACGGAGCATGCTTATCTGCAACAGTGTTAAACAGAGAAGTAAAACATTTAAGGGCCCGATCCAAGTCAGAGATAGATGACATAGTCCCCCAGTCACACAATCGCAGATCAGACATGAATTGTTACTCATTGGTCGTAGCCCAAACGGTTTGGACGCTACAAACAGAAGTTGGCACATTGGCGGTACCAATGTTAGACGAGTCCCGTGGGGCTTTTGTGGGAGTCATTTTATTGGCCAAACTGTTTGGCCGCTACAGATGTTTTTGTGAGAAGGCTTTTATGAATGTCTTATGTTCTGACCAACACAGCTGTAGCTCGGCCACCATAAACCCGCAGATGGGGAAGGCCGACATGGGCGGATGTAGTGCGTTAAGACGAAGCCCTTGCAAAAAAACAGATATCTATAGCCTAAACTGGGAAAGGGGGCTAGTCAATTGTACAACTGAATGCCTTCAACTGAAATGTGTCTTCTGCATTTAACCCAACACCTCTGAATCAGAGAGGTGCGGGGGGATGCCTTAATTGACCTCCATTTCTTTGGCACCTGGGGAACAGCGGGTTAACTGCCTTACTCAGGAGCAGAACGACTGATTTTTACCTTGTCAGCTCAGGGATTCAATCCAGCAACCTTTCGGTTATTGGACCAACGCCCTAACCACTAGGCTACCTGCTGGAGTGTGATGGGAATTCTTATTATGTTACTTAGATTGACGCATGAGTAGGGCTGTGGCGGTCATGAAATTTGTCAGCCGGTTATTGCCATACAAAAGTCTGCCAGTTTGACTGTTAATTAACATGAACACATTTAGCATCTCCAGGCCACCACACATATAAGCCGCATATAATCCGCTGAATAAGAAGAATATAATTTAACTTAGCTGAATGAAATATATATATAGTCATTTTCCCATTCCGGAGCGAGAGTGAGGATATGAAGTGTCTATGTTGAGCTTAAAAGTGATCATTTGAAACTGGTCCTATACACTAGATTTAGAAATATTTGGCAACTTTAGTTGTGAATGATACAAACCTTAGAATGCCTTAGAAATCAAAAAATACAGTGCATTCGGAAAGTATTTAGTCCCCTTGCCTTTTTCACATTTTGTTACGTTACAGCCTTATTCTAACATGTATTAAATTGTTTTTTTCTTCATCAATCTACACACAATACCCCATAATGACAAAGCAAAAACAGGTTTCTAGATTTGTTTTCCCCCCCAAAAAAGGATATATCACATTTACATAAGTATTCAGGCCCTTTCCTCAGCACCTTTGGCAGCGATTACAGCCTTGACTCTTCTTCTGTATGACGCTACAATCTAAGAACCTGTATTTGGGGAGTTTCTCCTGTTCTTCTCTGCAGATCCTTTCAAGCTCTGTCAGGTTAGATGGGGAGTGTGGCTGCACAGCTATTTTCAGGTCTCTCCAGAGATGTTTGATCGAGTTCAAGTCCGGGCACTGGTTGTGCCACTCAAAGAAAGACATTCAGAGACTTGTCCCAAAGCCACTCCTGCATTGTCTTGGCTGTGTGCTTAGGGACGTTGGCCTGTCGGAAGATAAACCTTCTCCCCAGTCTAAGGTCCAGAGCACTCTGGAGCAGGTTGTCATCAAGGATTTCTCTGTACTTTGCTCTGTTCATCTGTCCCTCGATCATGACTAGTCTCCCAGTCCCTGCCATTGAAAAACATCCCCACAGCATGATGCTGCCACCACCATGCTTCACTGTAGGAATGGTGACAGGTTTCCTCCAGACGTATTGGAAAGCATCACAGGAAAAGGTCCTATCTGGAACATAACAGGATTATTCGGTTGTCCCCATAAAATAACCCTTTTTGGTTCCAGGTAGAACACTTTTGGTTCCAGGTAGAACCCTTTTGGGGTCCATGTAGAACATTTTCCACAGAGGGTTGACATGGAACCCAGAATTTCAAATCCACAGCAGCTACTGCAGAGGACCCCAGTCATGTCGAGCACCCGGGACGATCCCCTTGATTATTTAGCAGACGGTCATTTAGGAGCTTGATTTCCTCTAATTTTTCAATGATCCATTCTTTTGCGACACTGAGTTGTCTACACTTGACTACACTTGTCTACAGTTGTCAACACCTATCACAAGTGTATAGGTCTGTAAAATCCTGCTTCTTTACTACCGTGGACATGTCTCACACTTCATTGCCTTTTTGCCTGTGACAGATCAGTCTCTGAATTTTCCAGCAGGCAAATTTTCAGGTCCGGACCCGCGGAACACCCATAATAAAACACTTAAAACAAAAGTCTTGAAGTTTTAAAAAGTATTAAAACAACAAACCAAGTGCGAGTGACCAGTATTCGATTTTCATTCAGTTGGAAGTGATGAATGTTGCGCAGTAAGTGACGAATGACCAGTAATCTGACCCTGTATCAGTGGTTAGGGGGAACTTGTATTTTCTGCAGCAGAGTGCGGATGAGGACAGAAGGAGGTACATTTTTGGTTTAGCTGTTCCCAAATGAGCTGTTTTGGGCAGCAGGTAGTGCCAGAGAGTACAATACATGGGGCAGCTGCCCAGACACAGATAAAGTCACCCTTTGCCTTGATGACAGCTTTGCACACGCTTGGCATTCTCTCAACCAGCTTCACCTGGAATGCTTTTCCAAAAGTCTTGAAGGAGTTCCCACATATGCTGAGTACTTGTTAGCTGCTTTTCCTTCACTCTGCGATCCAACTCATCCCAAACCATCTCAATTGGGTTGAGGTTGGGTGATTGTGGAGGCCAATTCATCTGATGCAGCACTCCATCACTCTTCTTCTTGGTCAAATAGCCCTTAGACAGCCTGGAGGTGTGGTTTGGGTCATTGTCCTGTTAAAAAACAAATGATAGTCCCACTAAGCGCAAACCAGATGGGATGGCGTATCGCTGCAGAATGCTGTGGAGCCATGCTGGTTAAGTGTGTCTTGAATTCTAAATCAATCACCGACAGTGTCACCAGCAGAGCACACCCACACCATCACTCCTCCTCCTCCATGCTTCACGGTGGGAACCATACACGCAGAGATCATCCGTTCACCTACTCTGCGTCTCACAATGACACGGCGGCTGGAACCAAAAATCTCACATTTGGACTCATCAGACCAAAGGACAGATTTCCTCCGGTCTAATGTCCATTGCTCGTGTTTCTCGGCCCAAGCCAGTCTCTTCTTATTATTTGTGTCCTTTAGTAGTGGTTTCTTTCCAGTAATTCGACCACGAAGGCCTGATTCACACAGTCTCCTCTGAACAGTTGATGTTGTCTGTTACTTGAACTCTGTGAAGCATTTATTTGGGCTGCAATTTCTGAGGCTAGTAACTCTAATGAATAATCCTCTGCAGCAGATGTAACTCTGGGTCTTCCTGTCCTGTGGCAGTCCTCATGAGAGCCAGTTTCATCATAGAGCTTGATGGTTTTTGCGACTGCACTTGAAGAAACTTTAAAAGTTCTTGAAATTTTTCAGAATTGAATGACCTTCATGTCATTCAGTAATGAGGGACTGTAGTTTCTCTTTGCTTATTTGAGCTGTTCTTGCCATAATATGGACCTGATCCCTAAATTCTATCAGCATATCGATTGCGCTACCAGGGCTGGTTAAACCCTGGATCATTGTTATTCTAACTTCTGCGATGCATATAAGGCCCTCCCCCGCCCTCTTTCGGAAAAGCTGACCATGACTCCATTTTGTTGCTTCCAGCCTACAGACAGAGACTAAAACAAGAAGCTCCCGCGTTCAGGTCTGTTCAATGCTGGTCCGACCAATCTGATTCCACTCTTCAAGACTGATTCGATCACGTGGATTGGGATATGTTCCGCATTGCGTCTAACAACAACATTGACGAATACGCTGATTCGGTGAGAGAGTTCATTAGAAAGTGCATTGACGATGTTATACCCACAGCAACGATTAAAACATTCCCAAACCAGAAACTGTGGATTGATGGCAGCATTCGCGTGAAACTGAAAGCAAGAACCACTGCTTTTAACCAGGGCAAGGTGACCGGAAACATGACCGAATACAAACAGTGTAGCTATTCCCTCAGCAAGGCAATCAAACAAGCTAAGCGTCAGTATAGAGACAAAGTATAGTCGCAATTCAACGGCTCAGACACAAGAGGTATGTGGCAGGGTCTACAGTCAATCACGGATTACAAAAAGAAAACCAGCCCCATCACGGACCAGGATGTCTTGCTCCCAGACAGACTAAATAACTGTTTTGCTCGCTTTGAGGACAATACAGTGCCACTGACACGACCCGCTACCAAAGCCTGCGGACTCACCTTCACTGCAGCCACTCACCTTCACTGCAGCCTACGTGAGTAAAAAATTTAAACGTGTTAACCCTCGCAGGGCTGCAGGCCCAGACGGCATCCCAGCCGCGCCCTCAGAGCATGCGCAGACCAGCTGGCCGGTGTGTTTACGGATATATTCAATCAATCCCTATACCAGTCTGCTGTTCCCACATGCTTCAAGAGGGCCACCATTGTATCTGTTCCCAAGAAAGCTAAGGTAACTGAGCTAAATGACTACCGCCCCGTAGCACTCACTTCCGTCATCATGAAGTGCTTTGAGAGACTAGTCAAGGACCATATCCCCTCCACCCTACCTGACACCCTAGACCCACTCCAATTTGCTCACCGCCCCAATAGGTCCACAGACTACGCAATCGCAACCACACTGCACACTGCCCTAACCTATCTGGACAAGAGGAATACCTATGTGAGAATGCTGTTCATCGACTACAGCTCAGCATTTAACACCATAGTACCCTCCAAACTCGCCATGTGCTCTGTGCAACTGGGTACTGGACTTCCTGACAGGCCTCCCCCAGGTGGTGAGGGTAGGTAACAACATCTCCACCCCACTGATCCTCAACACTGGGGCCCCACAAGGGTGCGTTCTGAGCCCTCTCCTGTACTCCCTGTTCACCCACGACTGCGTGGCCATGCACGCCTCCAACTCAATCATCAAGTTCGCGGACGACACTACAGTGGTAGGCTTGATTACCAACAACAACGAGACGGCCTACAGGGAGGAGGTGAAGGCCCTCGTAGTGTGGTGTCAGGAAAATAACCTCACAATCAACGTCAACAAAACAAAGGAGATGATTGTGGACTTCAGGAAACAGCAGAGGGATATGCCACTTTGTTTACATACCCTATATTACTCATCTCATATGTATATACTGTACTCGATACTATCCACTGCATCTTGCCTTTGCCGTTCTGTACCATCACTCATTCATATATGTTTATGTACATATTCTTTATCCCCTTACACTTGTGTGTATAAGGTAGTAGTTGTGGAATTGTTAGGTTAGATTACTCATTGGTTATTACTGCATTGTCGGAACTAGAAGCACAAGCATTTCGCTACTCGCATTAACATCTGCTAACCATGTGTATGTGACAAATAAGATTTGATTTGATTTGAAAAGAGTTGGTGCATGGCCCCGGAAGTACACGATAGGATGACGTCACTTACACGTGGTATAGAGAATCTCTATCACTATGCTTAATCTGTGTCTGGGAAACCTTCCCATGGTGTTTGGGGATGAAGCTTATAACGAATTTTGATGGGAATTTCAATAGGAATAGATAGATTTTGGGAAGTTGGAGCGTTCAGTTCTCAGATCTCTTATTTTTTCAAAATAATTTATTTGATTCTTCCTGGTAACTGGATTGTATTTATAGCATTTGATTGTTTCCTATGAGATTGACCTGCATTATTGGTGCTTTCAAGACAACTGGGAGCTCGGAAATAACAGGTCAAATCATGACATCAGTGATTTCCAGGTCGTGAAGTTGGATCTCTAGAAAGAGTTTCCGACTTGGAATTCCGAGATGAATTCCTTATGTTTTTTTGAGTTCCCAGTTTTCTTCCACGCGCTGAAGTCAGAATTCTGAGATTTCCAAGTTCCGAGTTTCCAGTTGTTTTGAACACAGCATAAGGGCCCGATCCCGATTTAGGAATTGATGCCTTTCCTAAGCATGCCTTTCCATACGCACTTCTCAGTATTTAGACTTACCCTATTTAGTCGCGTAACGTGCTCTGCATGTGTGGCTAACTTGTGCGCTCTGAATAAATGACATTCAAATGCTGAAAAGACTCCCACTTGCTGGCCAACAGATTATCTTGTGGAATTTTCATTCAATTGGGTTTTCAGTACATTTATCTTAAGCCATCCCTTTAAATACGGTGCAGCTTCAATTTGAATTTTGTCGACAGAATCAATATAATACAGCGAGTATTTAACGTGATATGAATTGTAAAATAAAATGGAGAAAACAGTTCTTAAAGTCCATGCATCAACTTGGCAGGTTCAGCCCTACAGAAGCCTGTAGCCTGGGTCTAGTAGACACAATTAGAATTCTGAATAACCGCACAGCTATTTATATCCTATTTCACTGTGGGAAAGGGGCAACAATACATGTCATGATGATATCATTTTGATACAATGGTTTCATATTAATCTCCAGGGATCGTAAGGAAAAATCATCTAAAACAGAACATCGCCCGTCATTTTCTATTAATTTCTACATGTTGAATCTCCACCACTCGTTGTCACCCAGCAGGTGATGTTAGTCTGTCTTTCCTCTAATACACCATACTGCAAATCTCTGTCCTGTTTTAAAACACTGCCTCTTAAGGATCTGACTCTTTTTTTCAAATTTTGCCTAAAATGACATACCCAAATCTAACTGCCTGCAGCTCAGGACCTGAAGCAAAGATCTGCATATTCTTGATACCTTTTGAAAGGAAACACTTTGAAGTTTGTGGACATTTGAAATGAATGTAGGAGAATATACACATTAGATCTGGTAAAAGATAATACAAAGAAAAAAACATGCGTTTTAATTTTTTTTGTTACATAATCTTTGAAATGCAAGAGAAAGGCCATTATATGACTCGAGGCGCAATTTAGATTTTGACCACTAGATGGCAGCAGTGTATGTGCAAAAGGCCATTATATGACTTAGGACTCTAGGCGCAATTTTGATTTTGGCCACTAGATGATAGCAGTGTACGTGCAAATTTTAGACTGATCAAATGAACCATTGCATTTCTGTTCAAATTGTTGTATCAAGTCTGCCCAAATGATCCTAATTAGTCAACTGATACATTTTCAAGTACATAACTGTGCTCTCTCCTCAAACAATAGCATTGTATGTTTTCACTGTAATAGCTACTGTAAATTGGACTTGGTAGATTAACAAGAATAGTTAGATTAACAAGAATTTAAGCTTTCTTCCCATATAAGACATGTCTATGTCCTGGGAAATGTTCTTGTTACTTACGAACTCATGCTAATCGCATTAGCGCACGTTAGCTGTCCCCGGGGGGGGGGGGGCACTGATCCCGTAGAGGTTAAAATCTTCCTGTTTAGAAAGACTTTCAATGACCTCTGTTAATTCTCTGATACCTAAGCTTCATGTCCTTCAGATCAAATTAAACTGTTTGTTGTGTGACTATTATGTGATTTGCGTGTGACTATGGATATGTGTTTCACTATTGTGACTTTAATCGGAGTACTTACCACTATCTTGTATAGTGCCTTGGGTGTGAGAAATGTGCTACATTCATTGTTATTATCTCCAGGGTCATGGTACCAAGGATCGTTAGGGGTAAGGTTAGCATAGGTCTAGGGCTAGGGATATAGTGGTTACATTCTTATTTTGTGGGAAGAGAGCACTGAATAGTAGTTCTGTCTTTTGTAGCATGGTCAGATAGGGATGACCCAGAAGGAAGGGGACAGTTTGAATCATGAGAATTTTCATGGTTCAGAATTAAGTCATCTCCAAAATGTTTATTATCACAAGTGTTCATGTGTATTATCCTTATTATTATTAGCATGTGTGTTTGTCGGAAAGTTTGGTTTTTGGCTTCTTTCCCACATACATGGAATTGAAGTTCAAGGGTTCAGTGCGATTCCATGAGATTTCTTATTCTAGGAAATGCATTTGATAGATGGGAAAGTCCAAAAGGAAAACAAATGAAATTGAATCCACATTTTTCACAGTGCAAATCAGAAATGGTTGTAGGTTTGGATCCAATAGGACCCTCAGCCAATCCTTATCTGACCACAATATATTTTCTGTTGCTCTTGTATTACATTTAATATGCACATGTTGAGCTTGCTTAGTGGTGTGTGACATCAATAGCCCATTGATGAACATTTTACTGCAGTGGGCTAAATCAGGGTCACACAGAGTGTTTTTTGGTAGTCTTAAACAAATCTACTTTGAAACAAAAGTATTCACCTCACACACATGGTTATGGGCTTAAAAAAAGGAGACACCTGTACCATGTCAGATATAGTTGAAATGTATTCAATTTTGAGTTCGCATCCTAGTATTACACTTTATATACATCACAGAAGACTGAAATATAACAAAACCGTTTGACATAGAAACACTGGATTTTCTGCGGGTTTTTTAAAGAATGTTTATTCCTTATTCAATTACAAAAATATGAATAACATTCCACCCATGAGGTCACAAGGTTTGATTTGTGACCTCATTTGATTGCAGGAAAGGGCTACGATATTGACAGACCCGAATAAGCCGAACTCAGGTAATATCTCCCATCCTTTCTAAGCGTTATCATCATACTGTTATCTACACTGCCAGGGTTGTCGTCAGTTGTAATCTTGTACCCGTTTGTTTGAACTCAACTCTTAGTTCTGCTATCGTTAGTTTAAAAGAGAGGCCCACTGTGGTCTGCTCACCCAGTGCTTTTAGTTAAAATGTGAATTCCATAAACTTGAAAACCACCTCAGTACTTCAAAGCACGTAGAGGGCTTGGGCTGTTGCATGATCGCAACCAGAGCCCATGTAAGTCACTTTATAACGTAGTAACTTCTACTACGTAGTAACAGCTACCTAGCGGCTTCCTTGTTTCATCTATTGCTGTTCACTGGACCCTATGATCACTTGGCTACATAACTGATGTCTGCTGGACTGTTCATTGATCACGGTACTACATTTAGTTTATTTTTGTTTATCTGTCGTCCCCAGCCTCGAACTCAGGCTCTGTGTGTAGTTAACTGACCCTCTCTTTCCCCATTCATCCCCATTTTACCTGTTGTTGTTGTCTTAGCTGATTAACTGTTGTTGTCTTACCCGTTGTTGTCTCAGCTAGCTCTCCCAATCAACACCTGTGATTGCTTTATGCCTCGCTTTATGTCTCTCTAATATCAATATGCCTTGTATACTGTTGTTTAGGATAGTTTCATTGTTTTAGGTTACTGCGGAGACCCTAGTCCCACTCAACATTTTTTATTTATTTATTTTACCTTTATTTAACCAGGTAGGCAAGTTGAGAACAAGTTCTCATTTACAATTGCGACCTGGCCAAGATAAAGCAAAGCAGTTCGACAGATACAACAACACAGAGTTACACATGGAGTAAAACAAACATACAGTCAAAAATAAAGTATAAACAAGTCTATATACAATGTGAGCAAATGAGGTGAGAAGGGAGGTAAAGGCAAAAAAGGCCTTGGTGGCAAGGTAAATACAATATAGCAAGTAAAACACTGGAATGGTAGTTTTGCAATGGAAGAATGTGCAAAGTAGAAATAAAAATAATGGGGTGCAAAGGAGCAAAATAAACAAATAAATTAAATACAGTTGGGAAAGAGGTAGTTGATAGGGCTAAATTATAGGTGGGCTATGTACAGGTGCAGTAATCTGTGAGCTGCTCTGACAGTTGGTGCTTAAAGCTAGTGAGGGAGATAAGTGTTTCCAGTTTCAGAGATTTTTGTAGTTCGTTCCAGTCATTGGCAGCAGAGAACTGGAAAGAGAGGCGGCCAAAGAAAGAATTGGTTTTGGGGGTGACTAGAGAGATATACCTGCTGGAGCGTGTGCTACAAGTGGGAGATGCTATGGTGACCAGCGAGCTGAGATAAGGGGGGACTTTTCCTAGCAGGGTCTTGTAGATGACATGGAGCCAGTGGGTTTGGCGACGAGTATGAAGCGAGGGCCAGCCAACGAGAGCGTACAGGTCGCAATGGTGGGTAGTATATGGGGCTTTGGTGACAAAACGGATTGCACTGTGATAGACTGCATCCAATTTGTTGAGTAGGGTATTGGAGGCTATTTTGTAAATTACATCGCCAAAGTCGAGGATTGGTAGGATGGTCAGTTTTACAAGGGTATGTTTGGCAGCATGAGTGAAGGATGCTTTGTTGCGAAATAGGAAGCCAATTCTAGATTTAACTTTGGATTGGAGATGTTTGATATGGGTCTGGAAGGAGAGTTTACAGTCTAACCAGACACCTAAGTATTTGTAGTTGTCCACGTATTCTAAGTCAGAGCCGTCCAGAGTAGTGATGTTGGACAGGCGGGTAGGTGCAGGTAGCGATCGGTTGAAGAGCATGCATTTAGTTTTACTTGTATTTAAGAGCAATTGGAGGCCACGGAAGGAGAGTTGTATGGCATTGAAGCTTGCCTGGAGGGTTGTTAACACAGTGTCCAAAGAAGGGCCGGAAGTATACAGAATGGTGTCGTCTGCGTAGAGGTGGATCAGAGACTCACCAGCAGCAAGAGCGACCTCATTGATGTATACAGAGAAGAGAGTCGGTCCAAGAATTGAACCCTGTGGCACCCCCATAGAGACTGCCAGAGGTCCGGACAACAGACCCGCCGATTTGACACACTGAACTCTATCAGAGAAGTAGTTGGTGAACCAGGCGAGGCAATCATTTGAGAAACCAAGGCTGTTGAGTCTGCCGATGAGGATGTGGTGATTGACAGAGTCGAAAGCCTTGGCCAGATCAATGAATACGGCTGCACAGTAATGTTTCTTATCGATGGCGGTTAAGATATCGTTTAGGACCTTGAGCGTGGCTGAGGTGCACCCATGACCAGCTCTGAAACCAGATTGCATAGCAGAGAAGGTATGCTGAGATTCAAAATGGTCGGTAATCTGTTTGTTGACTTGGCTTTCGAAGACCTTAGAAAGGCATGGTAGGATAGATATAGGTCTGTAGCAGTTTGGGTCAAGAGTGTCCCCCCCTTTGAAGAGGGGGATGACCGCAGCTGCTTTCCAATCTTTGGGAATCTCAGACGACACGAAAGAGAGGTTGAACAGGCTAGTAATAGGGGTGGCAACAATTTCGGCAGATAATTTTAGAAAGAAAGGGTCCAGATTGTCTAGCCCGGCTGATTTGTAGGGGTCCAGATTTTGCAGCTCTTTCAGAACATCAGCTGAATGGATTTGGGAGAAGGAGAAATGGGGAAGGCTTGGGCGAGTTGCTGTTGGGGGTGCAGTGCTGTTGACAGGGGTAGGAGTAGCCAGGTGGAAAGCATGGCCAGCAGTAGAAAAATGCTTATTGAAATTTTCAATTATGGTGGATTTATCAGTGGTGACAGTGTTTCCTATCTTCAGTGCAGTGGGCAGCTGGGAGGAGGTGTTCTTATTCTCCATGGACTTTACAGTGTCCCAGAACTTTTTTGAGTTAGTGTTGCAAGAAGCAAATTTCTGCTTGAAAAAGCTAGCCTTGGCTTTTCTAACTGCCTGTGTATAATGGTTTCTAGCTTCCCTGAACAGCTGCATATCACGGGGGCTGTTCGATGCTAATGCAGAACGCCATAGGATGTTTTTGTGTTGGTTAAGGGCAGTCAGGTCTGGGGAGAACCAAGGGCTATATCTGTTCCTGGTTCTAAATTTCTTGAATGGGGCATGTTTATTTAAGATGGTTAGGAAGGCATTTTTAAAAAATATCCAGGCATCCTCTACTGACGGGATGAGGTCAATATCCTTCCAGGATACCCCGGCCAGGTCGATTAGAAAGGCCTGCTCGCTGAAGTGTTTCAGGGAGCGTTTTACAGTGATGAGAGGAGGTCGTTTGACCGCTGACCCATTACGGATGCAGGCAATGAGGCAGTGATCGCTGAGATCTTGGTTGAAGACAGCAGAGGTGTATTTAGAGGGGAAGTTGGTTAGGATGATATCTATGAGGGTGCCCATGTTTAAGGCTTTGGGGAGGTACCTGGTAGGTTCATTGATAATTTGTGTGAGATTGAGGGCATCAAGTTTAGATTGTAGGATGGCTGGGGTGTTAAGCATGTTCCAGTTTAGGTCGCCTAGCAGCACGAGCTCTGAAGATAGATGGGGGGCAATCAGTTCACATATGGTGTCCAGAGCACAGCTGGGGGCAGAGGGTGGTCTATAGCAGGCGGCAACGGTGAGAGACTTGTTTTTAGAGAGGTGGATTTTTAAAAGTAGAAGTTCAAATTGTTTGGGTACAGACCTGGATAGTAGGACAGAACTCTGCAGGCTATCTTTGCAGTAGATTGCAACACCGCCCCCTTTGGCAGTTCTATCTTGTCTGAAAATGTTGTAGTTTGGAATTAAAATGTCTGAATTTTTGGTGGTCTTCCTAAGCCAGGATTCAGACACAGCTAGAACATCCGGGTTGGCAGAGTGTGCTAAAGCAGTGAATAGAACAAACTTAGGGAGGAGGCTTCTAATGTTAACATGCATGAAACCAAGGCTATTACGGTTACAGAAGTCATCAAAAGAGAGCGCCTGGGGAATAGGAGTGGAGCTAGGCACTGCAGGGCCTGGATTCACCTCTACATCGCCAGAGGAACATAGGAGGAGTAGAATAAGGGTGCGACTAAAAGCAATAAGAATTGGTCGTCTAGAACGTCTGGAACAGAGAGTAAAAGGAGGTTTCTGGGGGCGATAAAATAGCATCAAGGTATAATGTACAGACAAAGGTAAGGTAGGATGTGAATACAGTGGAGGTAAACCTAGGTATTGAGTGATGAAGAGAGAGATATTGTCTCTAGAAACATCATTGAAACCAGGAGATGTCATTGCATGTGTGGGTGGTGGAACTAATAGGTTGGATAAGGTATAGTGAGCAGGACTAGAGGCTCTACAGTGAAATAAGCCAATAAACACTAACCAGAACAGCAATGGACAAGACATATTGACATTATGGAGAGGCATGCTTAGTCGAGTGATCAAAAGGGTCCAGTGAGTGGAGAGGTTGGTTGAGGGTCACGGCGATTTAGACAGCTAGCCAAGCCAACCGGTAGCAAGCTAGCATAGGATGGAGTCTGTTGTTAGCCACCTCTTGCGTTCGGTCAGTAGATTAGTGGGGTTCCGTGAGGTAGAGGGGATTAATCCAAATCACACAACAACAACAAAAATAAGAACAATAGATATAGTTATAGAGGCCCGAGAAGAAAACATAATAATAATAAAAATAAATAAATTGTCCGATTGTCTATTCAGATAGCAGCCGGTAAGACAGCTAACGGTTAGCGGGCCGCAGATGGGCGTTCAGGTGGGCGTTCAGGTAACGTCGCGACAGAGGAGCCAGCCGGATCTCCTTCAGGTAGATAACGTCGGCAGTCCAGTTGTGAAGGCCCGGTGGGGCTCCGCGTAGGCAGTGAAACGGGTCCGGATAGGTGACTGCAGCCCAGGAGTGAATGATGGAACTCAGGAGTGATTGACGGAGCTGGCTAGCACCGAAACAATCGATGTTTGCTCCGGAATCGACGAAAGCCGACTGTCACACGGATAGCAGCTAGCTAGCTGTGAGATCCGGGTATGAATGTCCAGAGAGCAGTTGAAATCCAGGGACATGGAGAGAAAAATTGGTCCGGTATGTTCCGTTCCGAGCCGCGCTGCGCCGTACAAAACTGGCGATAGATTTTCGAGCTAAAGGATAGCTGATGACCACAAACCGTGGTTAGCTGAATACTAACGATTTGCCAGTAAAGAAGCTAACTAGCTTCTGATTAGCTTCTGGATTAGCTTCTGGGCTAGCTTCTGGCTAGTTTCTGGCTAGCTTCTTGGAGTTTCTGGCTAGCTTCTTGGAGGATTACAGATCTGAGGTAAATAATATTTTTTTATAAATATAAATTGGTGAGGCTGGTTGCAGGAGAGTGTTTAGAAGATGAGTTGATGGAAAATAAAAATAAAATGTATGTGAAAAAAGTTGTAAATATATATATATACAGGACACGACAAGACGAGGACAAAAGACGTCTGAACTGCTATGCGATCTTGGAGAAGAGCCATGCCTCAGATACCTTCTTTGTCCCACCTCCAACACACGCACTGACCTCACCCAGCATAACTAGTGCGTCCAGAGATGCAACCTCTCTTATCGTCACTCAATGCCTAGGTTTACCTCCACTGTACCTGCACCCTACCATACCCCTGTCTGTACATTATGCCCTGAATCTATCCTACCACGCCCAGATATCTGCTCCTTTTTGTTACGGTGAGTGAATGAGGACCCAAAAGCGAACTAACTTAAACAGAGCTTCTTTAATAACCAAACATAGGTAGGCTCAGATAGACCGGCAGATTCCGACAGGACAGGACAAGGTTACAGCAAACATGACGATAGTCTGGCTCAGGCATGAAACACAACAAACAAGAATCCGACAAGGACAGGAACAAAAACAGAGAGAGATATAGGGGACTAATCAGAGGGAAAAGGGGAACAGGTGGGAGAAGGGGTGACGAGGTAGTCAAGAGGAGACAAGGAACAGCTGGGGGAAAGCGGGGGAGAAAAGGTAACCTAATACGACCAGCAGAGGGAGACAGGGTGAAAGGAAAGGACAGAAAGACACAACATGACAATACATGACAGTACCCCCCCACTCACCGAGCGCCTCCTGGCGCACTCGAGGAGGAAACCTGGCGGCAACGGAGGAAATCCTCGATCAGCGCACGGTCCAGCACGTCCCGAGAGGGAACCCAACTCCTCTCCTCAGGACCGTACCCCTCCCAATCAACGAGGTACTGGTGACCACGGCCCCGAGGACGCATGTCCAAAATCCTGCGGACCCTGTAGATGGGTGCGCCCTCGACAAGGATGGGGGGGGGGGGGGGGGGGGGAAACGAGCGGGGGCGCGAAGAACGGGCTTAATACAGGAGACATGGAAGACCGGGTGGACGCGACGAAGGTATCGCGGAAGAAGAAGTCGAACTGCGACAGGATTAATGACCCGAGAAATACGGAACGGACCAATGAACCGCGGGGTCAACTTGCGAGAAGCCGTCTTAAGGGGAAGGTTCTGAGTGGAGAGCCAAACTCTCTGACCGCGACAATATCTAGGACTCTTAGTTCTACGCTTATTAGCAGCCCTCACAGTCTGCGTCCTATAACGGCAAAGTGCAGACCTGACCCTCTTCCAGGTGCGCTCGCAACGTTGGACAAAAGCCTGAGCGGAGGGGACGCTGGACTCGGCGAACTGAGATGAGAACAGCGGAGGCTGGTACCCGAGGCTACTCTGAAAAGGAGATAGCCCGGTCGCAGACGAAGGAAGCGAGTTGTGGGCGTATTCTGCCCAGGGGAGCTGTTCTGACCAAGACGCAGGGTTGCGAAAAGAAAGACTGCGTAAGATGCGACCAATAGTCTGATTGGCCCGTTCTGCTTGACCGTTAGACTGGGGGTGAAAGCCGGAAGAGAGACTGACGGAAGCCCCAATCAAACGGCAAAACTCCCTCCAAAATTGAGACGTGAATTGCGGACCTCTGTCCGAAACGACGTCTGACGGAAGGCCATGAATTCTGAAAACATTCTCGATGATGATTTGTGCCGTCTCTTTAGCAGAAGGAAGCTTAGCAAGGGGAATGAAATGAGCCGCCTTAGAGAACCTATCGACAACCGTAAGAATAACAGTCTTCCCCGCTGACGAAGGCAGTCCGGTGACAACATCTAAGGCGATGTGAGACCACGGTCGAGAGGGAATGGGAAGCGGCCTGAGACGGCCGGCAGGAGGGGAGTTACCGGACTTAGTCTGCGCGCAGACCGAACAAGCAGCCACGAAACGACGCGTGTCATGCTCCCGGGTGGGCCACCAAAAACGCTGGCGAATGGAAGCAAGCGTACCCCGAACGCCAGGGTGGCCGGCTAACTTGGCAGAGTGAGCCCACTGAAGAACGGCCAGACGAGTAGGAACGGGAACGAAAAGAAGGTTCCTAGGACAAGCGCGCGGCGACGGAGTGTGAGTGAGCGCTTGCTTTACCTGCCTCTCAATTCCCCAGACAGTCAACCCGACAACACGCCCCTCAGGGAGAATCCCCTCGGGGTCAGTGGAGGCTACTGAAGAACTGAAGAGACGAGATAAAGCATCAGGCTTGGTGTTCTTAGAGCCCGGACGATAAGAAATCACGAACTCGAAACGAGCGAAAAACAGCGCCCAACGCGCCTGACGCGCATTAAGTCGTTTGGCAGAACGGATGTACTCAAGGTTCCTATGGTCAGTCCAAACAACAAAAGGAACGGTCGCCCCCTCCAACCACTGTCGCCATTCGCCTAGGGCTAACCGGATGGCGAGCAGTTCGCGGTTTCCCACATCATAGTTACGTTCCGACGGGGACAGGCGATGAGAAAAATACGCGCATGGGTGGACCTTGTCGTCAGAGAGGGAGCGCTGAGAAAGAATGGCTCCCACGCCCACCTCTGACGCGTCAACCTCGACAACGAACTGTCTAGAGACGTCAGGTGTAACAAGGATAGGAGCGGATGTAAAACGATTCTTGAGGAGATCAAAAGCTCCCTGGGCGGAAACGGACCACTTAAAGCACGTCTTGACAGAAGTAAGGGCTGTGAGAGGAGCTGCCACCTGACCGAAATTACGGATGAAACGACGATAGAAGTTCGCGAAGCCGAGAAAGCGCTGCAGCTCGACGCGTGACTTAGGGGCGGGCCAATCAATGACAGCTTGGACCTTAGCGGGATCCATCTTAATGCCTTCAGCGGAAATAACAGAACCGAGAAATGTGACGGAGGAGGCATGAAAAGTGCACTTCTCAGCCTTCACAAAAAGACAATTCTCTAAAAGGCGCTGGAGGACACGTCGAACGTGCTGAAGATGAATCTGGAGTGACGGTGAAAAAATCAGGATATCGTCAAGGTAAACGAAAACAAAGATGTTCAGCATGTCTCTCAGGACATCATTGACTAATGCCTGAAAGACAGCTGGAGCGTTAGCGAGGCCGAAAGGAAGAACCCGGTATTCAAAGTGCCCTAACGGAGTGTTAAACGCCGTCTTCCACTCGTCCCCCTCCCTGATGCGCACGAGATGGTAAGCGTTACGAAGGTCCAACTTAGTGAAAAACCTGGCTCCCTGCAGGATCTCGAAGGCTGAAGACATAAGAGGAAGCGGATAACGATTCTTAACTGTTATGTCATTCAGCCCTCGATAATCTATGCAGGGGCGCAGAGACCCGTCCTTCTTCTTGACAAAAAAAAACCCCGCTCCGGCGGGAGAGGAGGAGGGGACTATGGTACCGGCGTCAAGAGCTACAGACAAATAATCCTCGAGAGCCTTACGTTCGGGAGCCGACAGAGAGTATAGTCTACCCCGGGGGGGAGTGGTTCCCGGAAGGAGATCAATACTACAATCATACGACCGGTGTGGAGGAAGAGAGGTGGCCCTGGACCGACTGAACACCGTGCGCAGATCGTGATATTCCTCCGGCACCCCTGTCAAATCACCAGGCTCCTCCTGTGAAGAAGAGACAGAGGAAACAGGAGGGATAGCAGACATTAAACATTTCACATGACAAGAGACGTTCCAGGAGAGGATAGAATTACTAGACCAATTAATGGAAGGATTATGACAAACTAGCCAGGGATGGCCCAAAACAACAGGTGTAAAAGGTGAACGAAAAATCAAAAAAGAAATGGTTTCGCTATGATTACCAGAAACAGTGAGGGTTAAAGGTAGCGTCTCACGCTGAATCCTGGGGAGAGGACTACCATCCAGGGCGAACAAGGCCGTGGACTCCCTTAACTGTCTGAGAGGAATGTCATGTTCCCGAGCCCAGGTCTCGTCCATAAAACAGCCCTCCGCCCCAGAGTCTATTAAGGCACTGCAGGAAGCTGACGAACCGGTCCAGCGTAGATGGACCGACAAGGTATTGCAGGATCTTGAAGGAGAGACAGGAGTAGTAGCGCTCACCAGTAGCCCTCCGCTTACTGATGAGCTCTGGCTTTTACTGGACATGAAGTGACAAAATGACCAGCAGAACCGCAATAGAGACAGAGGCGGTTGGTGATTCTCCGTTCCCTCTCCTTAGTCGAGATGCGGATACCTCCCAGCTGCATAGGCTCAGCTCCTGAGCCGGCAGAGGAAGATGGTAGTGATGCGGAGAGGGGGGCAACGGAGAACGCGAGCTCCTTTCCACGAGCTCGGTGACGAAGATCAACCCGTCGCTCAATGCGAATAGCGAGTTCAATCAGGGAATCCACGCTGGAAGGGACCTCCCGGGAGAGAATCTCATCCTTTACCTCTGCGCGGAGACCCTCCAGAAAACGAGCGAGCAAAGCCGGCTCGTTCCAGCCACTGGAGGCAGCAAGAGTGCGAAACTCAATAGAGTAGTCTGTTATGGATCGATTACCTTGACATAGGGAAGACAGGGCCCTGGAAGCCTCCTCCCCAAAAACAGATCGATCAAAAACCCGTATCATCTCCTCCTTAAAGTCCTGATACTGGTTAGTACACTCAGCCCTTGCCTCCCAGATTGCCGTGCCCCACTCACGAGCCCGTCCAATAAGGAGAGATATGACGTAGGCGACACGAGCAGTGCTCCTGGAGTAAGTGTTGGGCTGGAGAGAAAACACAATATCACACTGGGTGAGGAACGAGCGGCATTCAGTGGGCTCCCCAGAGTAACCCGGCGGGTTATTGATTCTGGGCTCCGGAGATTCGAAAGCCCTGGAAGTGGCCGGTGGATCGAGGCGGAGATGGTGAACCTGTTCTGTGAGGTTGGAGACTTGGGTGGCCAGGGTCTCAACGGCATGTCGAGCAGCAGACAATTCCTGCTCGTGTCTGCCTAGCATCGCTCCCTGGATCTCGACGGCTGAGTGGAGAGGATCCGAAGTCGCTGGGTCCATTCCTGGTCGGATTCTTCTGTTACGGTGAGTGAATGAGGACCCAAAAGCGAACTAACTTAAACAGAGCTTCTTTAATAACCAAACATAGGTAGGCTCAGATAGACCGGCAGATTCCGACAGGACAGGACAAGGTTACAGCAAACATGACGATAGTCTGGCTCAGGCATGAAACACAACAAACAAGAATCCGACAAGGACAGGAACAAAAACAGAGAGAGATATAGGGGACTAATCAGAGGGAAAAGGGGAACAGGTGGGAGAAGGGGTGACGAGGTAGTCAAGAGGAGACAAGGAACAGCCGGTGGGAAAGCGGGGGAGAAAAGGTAACCTAATACGACCAGCAGAGGGAGACAGGGTGAAAGGAAAGGACAGAAAGACACAACATGACAATACATGACACTTTTATTCTCTGTCCCCAACGCACTAGACAACCAGCTTTGATAGCCTTTAGCCGTACCCTCATTCTACTCCTCCTTTGTTCCTCAGGTGAGGTGGAGGTTAACCCAGGCCCTGCGTGTTCCCAGGCGCTCTCATTTGTTGACTTCTGTAACCGTAAAAGCCTTGGTTTCATGCATGTTAACATCAGAAGCCTCCTCCCTAAATTTGTTTTACTCACTGCTTTAGCATACTCCGCCAACTCTGATGTGCTTGACGTGTCTGAAGCCTGGTTTAGGAAGGCCACCAAAAATTCTGAGATTTCCATCCCCAACTACAACATTTTCCATCAAGACAGAACTGCCAAAGGGGGAGGAGTTGCAATCTACTGCAGAGATAGCCTGCAAAGGTCTGTCATACTTTTCAGGTCTATAACCAAACAGCTCAAGCTTCTAATTTAAAAGATGAATCTCTCCAGAAATAAGTCTTTCACAGTTGCAGCCTGTTATAGACCCCCCTCAGCTCCCAGCTGTGCCCTGGACACCATATGTGAATTGATTGCCCCCCATCTATCTTCAGAGTTCGTTCTGTTAGGTGACCTAAACTGGGATATGCTTAACATCCCGGCAGTCCTACAATCTAAGATAGATGCCCTCAATCTCATAGAAATTATCAAGGAACCCACCAGGTACAACCCTAAATCCGTAACATGGGCACCCTCATAGATATCATCCTGACCAACTTGCCCTCCAAATACACCTCTGCTGTTGTCAATCAGGATCTCAGAGATCACTGCCTCATTGCCTGAATTCGCTATGGGTCCGCGGTCAAATGACCACCCCTCATCACTGTCAAACGCTCCATAAAACAGTTCTGAGAGCAGGCCTTTCTAATCGACCTGGCCTGGGTATCCTGGAAGTACATTAGCCTCATCCCATCAGTAGAGGATGCCTGGTCATTCTTTAAAAGTAATTTCCTCACCATCTTAAATAAGCACACCCTTTTCAAAAAATGTAGAACTAAGAACAGATATAGCCCTTGGTTCACTCCAGACCTGACTGCCCTTGACCAGCGCAAAAACTTCCTGTGGCGGACTGCACTAGCATCGAATAGTCCCCGCGATATGCAACTTTTCAGGGAAGTCAGGAACCAATAAACACAGTCAGTTAGAAAAGGCTAGCTTTTTAAAACAGAAATTTACTCCAAAAAGTTTTGGGACACCGTAAAATCCATGGAGAATAAGAGCACCTCATCCCAGCTGCTCACTGCATTGAGGCTAGGAAACACTGTCACCCTCGATAAATCCACGATAATCAAGAATTTCAATAAGCATTTCTCTACGGCTGGCCATGCTTTCCTCCTGGCTACCCCAACCCTGGCCAACAGCTCCGAACCCCCAGCAGCTACTTGCCAGAGCCTCCCCAGCTTCTCCGTCACTCAAATCCAGATAGCAGATATTCTGAAAGAGCTGCAAAACCTGGACCCGTACAAATCAGCTGGGCTAGACAATCTGGACCCTCTCTTTTTAAAGTGATCCGCCCCCATTGTTGCAACCCCTATTTACCAGTCTGTTCCGCCGTCTTCATCGACCTGGCCAAGGCTTTCGACTCTGTCAATCACCGTATTTTTATCGGCAGACTCAATAGCCTTGGTTTCTCAAATGACTGCCTCGCCTGGTTTACCAACTACTTCTCTGATAGAGTTCAGTGTGTCCGGAACTTTGGAGGTCTCTATGGGGGTACCACAGGGTTAAATCCTCGGGCCGACTCTTTTCTCTGTGTATATCAACGATGTCGCTCTTGCTGCGGGTGATTCCCTGATCCACATCTACGCAGACGACACCATTCTGTTTTCGTCTGGCCCTTCTTTGGATACTGTATTAACTAACCTCCAAACGAGCTTCAATACCATACAACATTCCTTCCGTGGCCTCCAACTGCTCTTAAATGCTAGTAAAATCAAATTGGATGTCATCTGTTTTGTTACCAAAGCTCCTTATACTACCCACCACTGCAACCTGTATGCTCTAGTCGATTGGCCCTCGCTACATATTCGTCGCCAGACCCACTGGCTCCAGGTCATCTATAAGTCTATGCTAGGTAAAGCTCTGCCTTATCTCAGCTCACTGATCACGATGACAACACCCACCTGTAGCACGCGCTCCAGCAAGTTTTTCTCACTGGTCATCCCTAAAGCCAACACCTCCTTTGGCTACCTTCCAGTTCTTTGCTGCCAGTGACTGGAACGAGTTGCAAAAATCGCAGAAGCTGGAGACTTACAATTTCCCTCACTAACTTTAAACATCAGCTATCTGAGCAGCTAACCGATCGCTGCAGCTGTACACAGCCCATCTGTAAATAGCCTATCCAATCTACCTACCTCATCCCCATATTGTTTTTATTTGCTTTTTTCCTATTTTGCACACCAGTATTTCTACTTGCACATCATCATCTGCACATCTATCACTCCAGTGTTCATTTGCTAAATTGTAATTACTTCGCTACTATGGCCTATTTATTGCCTTACCTCCTCATGCCATTTGCACACACTGTATATAGACTTTTTTTCTATTGTGTTATTGACTGTACGTTTGTTTATTCCATGTGTAACTCTGTGTTGTGGTTTGTGTCACACTGCTTTGCTTAGTCTTGGCCAGGTTTCAGTTGTAAATGAGAACTTGTTCTCAACTGGCCTACCTGGTTAAATAAAGGTGAAATAAAATGTTAAAAAATAAATAAAAAAAAGAACATTTCGCCATTGAGTACACTGAGAGTTCCTCATATTGACATTGGCTGCGACGTCAAGCCCTATGGTGTTAACCCTTTCTACTCCTTCCTCAATTACTTATATATTCAGACCCCTTGACTTTTTCCACATTTTGTTACGTTACAGCCTTATTTTAAAATTGATTCAATTAATTGTTTTCCTCATCAATCTACACACAATACCCCATAATGGGAAAGCGGGAAAAAAAAGAAATGTTTATAAAATAAAAAACAGAAATTCCTTATTTACACAAGTATTCGGACCCTTTGCTATGAGACTTGAAATTGAGCTCAGGTGCATCCTGTTTCCATTGATCATCCTTGAGATGTTTCTACAACTTGATTGGAGTCCACCTGTGGTGAATTCAATTGATTGGACATGATTTGGAAAGGCACACACCTGTCACACACAGTTGACAGTGCATGTCAGAGCAAAAACCAAGTCATGAGGTCAATTAAATTGTCCGTAGAGCTCCAAGAAAGGATTGTGTCGAGGCACAGATCTGGAGAGTACCAAAAAATGTCTGCAGCATTGAAGGTCCCCAAGAACACAGTGGCCTCCATCATTTTTAAATGGAAGAAGTTTGGATCCACTCAGACTCTTCCTAGAGCTGGCCACCCAGGCCAAACTGAGCAATCGGGGGAGGAGGGCCTTGGTCAGGGAGGTGACCAAGAACCTGATGGTCACTCTGACAGAGCTCCAGAGTTCCTGTGTGAACCTCCCAGAAAGACAACTATCTCTGCAGCACTCCACAAATCAGGCCTTTATGGTAGAGTGGCCAGACGGAAGCCACACCTCATTAAAAGGCACATGACAGCCTGCTTGGAGTTTTCCAAAATCCACCTAAAGACTCTCACACCATGAGAAACAAGATTCTCGGGCCTCCCGGGTGGCGCAGTGGTTAAGGGCGCTGTACTGCAGCGCCAGCTGTGCCATCAGAGTCCCTGGGTTCGCGCCCAGGCTCTGTCGTAACCGGCCGCGACCGGGAGGTCCGTGGGGCGACGCACAATTGGCCTAGCGTCGTCCGGGTTAGGGAGGGATTGGTAGGGATCTCCTTGTCTCATCGTGCACCAGCGACTCCTGTGGCGGGCCGGGCGCATTGCGCGCTTGCCAAGGTTGCCAGGGGCACGGTGTAGCCTCCAGATCACGGTACTACATTTAGTTTATTTTTGTTTATCTGTCGTCCCCAGCCTCGAACTCAGGCTCTGTGTGTAGTTAACTGACCCTCTCTGCCCATTCATCCCCATTTTACCTGTTGTTGTTGTCTTAGCTGATTAACTGTTGTCTCAGCTAGCTCTCCCAATCAACACCTGTGATTGCTTTATGGGATGTTTTTCAGCGGCAGGGACTGGGAGACTAATCAGGATTGATTATTTTTTATTTTTTTTATTTTACCCCTTTTTCTCCCCAATTTCGTGGTATCCAATTGTACAGAGAGATCCTTGATGAAAATGTGCCCCAGAGAGCTTAGGACCTCAGACTGGGGTGAAGTTTCACCTTCCAACAGGACAACGACCCTAAGCACACAGCCAAGACAATGCAGGAGTGGCTACTGGACTGTGCAGCGACTCTCCCCATCCAACCTGACAGAGCTTCAAAGGATCTGCATAGAGAAATGGGAGAAACTCCCCAAATACAGGTGTGCCAAGCTTGTAGCGCCATACCCACAACGAATTGAGGCTGTAATCACTGCCAAAGGTGCATCAACAAAGTCCTGAGTAAAGGAGCTCAATACTTATGGAAATGTGATATAAGTATTTATTTTTTTCAAAAACCTGTTTTTGCTTGGTCATTATGGGGTATTGTGGTTAGATTGATGAGAATTGTTTTAATACATTTTTGAATGTGGATATACGGTAACAAAATGTTTAAAAGTCAAGGGGTTTGAATACCTTCCGATTGCACTGTAGGCCAATGGTGCAATTCTATGCAATCTTATAGCCATTTCAACTATATCAATACCAACCATCAGACAGGGCATTCAACCACCTATTGAACATAACTTATTTTGACGGGTTTCCCAGACACAGAATAAGCCTAATTCAGGAATAAAAGCACTTTCAAAAGCAAGGTTTTTAGTCCAAGACAAAAGTTTATTACTAGTACAGGGGGAGGCAAAACAACAGGTTAAGGGCAGGCAGAGGTCAGTAATCCAGATAGTGTGCAAAAGGTCCAGAACGGCAGGCAGTCTCAGGGTCAGAGCAGGCAGGGGCCAATAATCCAGTTTGGTGTGGCATGGTACAGAACAGCAGGCAGGCTCAAGGCAGGCAGAATGGTCCAAATCTGTAAAAACGATAAAACAGAAACTAGAACAGAATCAGCCTTTTTAGGACAGATATAGATTTCTAGGGGGTAAGGGGGTAAACGCTGGTAGGTTTTCACAAAACAAAATGAACTGGCAACAGACAAACAGAGAACACAGGTATAAATACACTGGGGATAATGGGGAAGTTTGGCTACAACTGGAGGGGGGTAGAGACAATCACAAAGACAGGTGAAACAGATCAGAGTATGACAGTTTGTTTGTGAACCTGTCAACAGCTTTGATACTGTTGATCATGCTATTTTATTGAATAAGTTGTACTCGTTAAGCTCTGAGCTCGGATGCCTGTTCATGGTTTCATGATAATCTTAGTGACAGAACTCAGGTCATCGTGATTGGTGGGGTCTGAATATCTTGAAGTACATAAAGGTGTACCAAAGGGGTCCATTTTTGAGGAGGCTTCTATAAACACCCATTTGTAAATCTGTAAAAAAAAAAATTAAACTTCATCTATATGCGGATTATGCTATTATGTATGCACTTGCCCCGATTGTTGATCTGGCTGTGCTAAACTATTTTATAGCTATGCAGGAATACCTTGCTGATTTAGAACTTGTGCTTAAAATGGGCAAAACAAAATACATGTTGTTTTTAAACTCTCGTAAGAATGTTTTCGATGAACTACAGTCGGACAAAAAAGTATTTAGTCAGCCACCAATTGTGCAAGTTCTCCCACTTAAAAAGATTAGCGAGGCCTGTAATTTTCATCATAGGTACACTTCCACTATGACAGACAAAATGAGAAAAAAAATCCAGAAAATCACATTGTAGGATTTTTTATTAATTTATTTGCAAATTATGGTGGAAAATAAGTATTTGGTCACCTACAAACAAGCAAGATTTCTGGCTCTCACAGACCTGTAACTTCTTCTTTAAGATGCTCCTCTGTCCTCCACTCATTACCTGTATTAATGTCACCTGTTTGAACTTGTTATCAGTATAAAAGACACCTGTCCACCTGTTGAGAATATATATATATATTTATTTCTTCTTTTGGTTCTACAGACAGATTAGTCTTCTCTTTTCAACAGTAGTGTCACGTTCTGACCTTTATTTCCTTTGTTTTGTATTTATTTAGTATGGTCAGGGCGTGAGTTGGGTGGGCAGTCTATGTTTGTTTTTCTAGGTTTTGGGTATTTCTATGTTTCGGCCTAGTATGGTTCTCAATCAGAGGCAGGTGTCATTAGTTGTCTCTGATTGAGAACCATACTTAGGTAGCCTGGGTTTCACTGTGTGTTTGTGGGTGATTGTTCCTGTTTCTGTGTTTGCACCAGATAGGGCTGTTTTAGGTTTTCACGGTTCTTGTTAGTCTGTTCATGTATAGTTTTCTTCATTAAAGAACCATGAATAGAAACCACGCTGCGTTTTGGTCCGCCTCTCCTTCACTTCAAGAAAACCGTTACAGAATCACCCACCACAACAGGACCAAGCGGAGTGGTAACGGGCAACAGCAGCGAAAAGAGGAATGGACATGGGAGGACGGTTTGGACGGCAAGAATATGGACTATGCTACTTGGGAGGAAATAGACAGGTGGGCGGTCGAACCAGGAAGAGTGCCGGCGCCCGCCTGGGATTCGCTGGAGCAGTGCGAAGAGGGCTATAGGAGAATGGAGTTGGAGAGACAAGCACGGCGGCGCGGTAGGAAGCCCGAGAGTCAGCCCCAAAAATTTCTTGGGGGGGGCACACAGGAAGTGTGGCGAAGCCAGGTAGGAGACCTGCGCCAACTTCCTGTGCTTACCGGGGGGCGAGAGAGACCGGGCAGGCACCGTGTTATGCGGTGGAGCGCACGGTGTCCCCAGTGCGGGTGCATAGCCAGGTGCGGTACATACCGCCTCCGCGTATCGGCCGGGCTAGAGTGGGCATCGAGCCAAGTGCCATGAAGCCGGCTCTACGTAGCTGGTCTCCAGTGCGTCTCCTTGGGCCGGCTTACATGGCACCAGCCTTGCGCACGGTGTCCCCGGTTCGCCTGCATAGCCCAGTGCGGGCTATTCCACCTCGCCGCACTGGCAGGGCGACCGGGACCATTCAACCGAGTAAGGTTGGGCAGGCTCGGTGCTCAAGAGCTCCAGTGCGCCTGCACGGTCCGGTCTATCCAGTACCACCTCCACACACCAGCCCTCCGGTGGCAGCTCCCCGCACCAGGCTTCCTGTGCGTGTCCTCGGCCCAGTACCACCAGTGCCAGCACCACGTATCAGGCCTACAGTGCGCCTCGCCTGTCCAGCACTGCCGGAGCCTTTCTCCTCTCCAGCGCTGCCGGAGTCTCCCGCCTCTCCAGCACTGCCGGAGCCTTTCTCCGCTCCAGCGCAGCCGGAGTCTCCCGCCTGTTCGGCGCTACCAGAGCTCCCGCCCCTCAGTCCAGAGGCGCTAGAGCCCCTCATTCCAGAGGCGACAGAGCTACTCAGTCCAGCGCTGCCAGAGCCTTCCTCTCCAGCCTTGCCGGAGCTTCCCGTCTGCCCAGCGCCATCTGAGCTACCCGTCTGCCCAGTGCCATCTGAGCTACCCGTCTCTCTAACGTTGCCGGAGCTTCCCGTCTGCCCAGCGCCATCTGAGCCACCCGTCTGCCCAGCGCCACCCGAGCCACCCGTCTGCCCAGCGCCGCCCGAGCCACCCGTCTGCCCAGCGCCGCCTGAGCCGCCCGTCTGCCCAGCGCTGCCTGAGCCGCCCGTCTGCCCAGCGCCGCCTGAGCCGCCCGTCTGCCCAGCGCCGCCTGAGCCGCCCGTCTGCCCAGCGCCGCCTGAGCCGCCCGTCTGCCCAGCGCCGCCTGAGCCTCCCGTCTGCCCAGCGCCGCCTGAGCCGCCCGTCTGCCCAGCGCCGCCAGTGCCGCCAGTCTGCCCAGCGCCGCCTGTGCCGCCAGTCTGCCAGGAGCCGCCAGGGGCCGCCAGTGCCGCCGGTCAGCCAGGGGCCGCCAGTGCCGCCGGTCAGCCAGGGGCCGCCAGTGCCGCCGGTCAGCCAGGGGCCGCCAGTGCCGCCGGTCAGCCAGGGGCCGCCAGTGCCGCCGGTCAGCCAGGGACCGCCAGTGCCGCCGGTCAGCCAGGGACCGCCAGTGCCGCCGGTCAGCCTGGGGGCGCCAGAGCCCCTCAGCCCAGAGGCGCCAGAGCCCCTCAGCCCAGAGGCGCCAGAGCCCCTCAGTCCAGAGGCGCCAGAGCCCCTCCCGAGCAGCTGCCCCTCTGTCCCGAGCAGCTGCCCCTCTGTCCCGAGCAGCTGCCCCTCTGTCCCGAGCAGCTGCCCCTCTGTCCAGTGGGGTCATTGAGAGGGGTTGCCATGGTTAGAGAGCCACGGAGGCGGACAATGAGGCGGACTAAGACAATGGTGAAGTGGGGTCCGCGTCCCGCGCCAGAGCCGCCACCGCGGACAGACGCCCACCCAGACCCTCCCCTATAGGTCAAGGTTTTGCGGCCGGAGTCCGCACCTTTGGGGGGGGGGGGGGGTACTGTCACGTTCTGACCTTTATTTCCTTTGTTTTGTATTTATTTAGTATGGTCAGGGTGTAAGTTGGGTGGGCAGTCTATGTTTGTTTTTCTAGGTTTTGGGTATTTCTATGTTTCGGCCTAGTATGGTTCTCAATCAGAGGCAGGTGTCATTAGTTGTCTGATTGAGAACCATACTTAGGTAGCCTGGGTTTCACTGTGTGTTTGTGGGTGATTGTTCCTGTCTGTGTTTGCACCAGATAGGGCTGGTTTAGGTTTTCACGTTTCTTGTTTTTGTTAGTCTGTTCATGTATAGTTTTCTTCATTAAAGAACCATAAATAGAAACCACGCTGCATTTTGGTCCGCCTCTCCTTCACTTCAAGAAAACCGTTACAAGTAGGCATTTTCTTTCCAAACTATTTTTTTCCCACGATTGTATTTTGAAATCTGTAAAAAAAACAAACCTACAGCCACAACCAAACACAGTTCCCATTCAAGTCAGGACTAGCAGCAATTGCTAATGTACACATTAGTTTTACTGTGAAATTGCCAGGTTAAGAGGTTCCAAAACAACCCAACAAGCTGTATATTTGGCATGCATGTTGCCCAAACTGTGGCCTTCCTGGCTGTAGCCATACTGGTAACTGTCAAAATAAAGGAAACATTTGAGTAAACGAGGGATACAAAGTATATGTATCAGGTGTGGGGTGCATTTTTCTGGCTTGGTTTAGGTCCACTTGTAGACTCTATGCCACAGTGCATTGAAGCTGTTCTGCCAACTCGTGGTGACCTAACACCCCTTTAAGACGCTTTATGTGGGTGTTTCCTTTATTTTGGCAGTTACCTGTATGTGCTTGTGATACAATTTAATCCACAGTTATTTTTTTGAAACTATTGCTCCTCTGTGGAAAAATGATGCTCACTGGTGTATTTTGAAGATTGAGAGCGGGCTCCTGTGTTTGGATAAAACAATTACGTAATTCTATTTGTTTTGCCTCCTGGGCCCCCTACCGGCTTAAGCCCAGACCCTGACTCACACAATTGATAAGTCACATAAATTTATAATGCAGTGTATTTTTATATTAATCAGTAACCCAATCAAGGCAGGGCCCCCCAGTTACCCATGTACCTCCTCTCTTCCCCCCATCTGATGATTAGAAGAGCGACAGCAGGCAGCAGCAGGCTGTCTTCATTCATTGAGAGAGGGCTCCTAAGTCCTCCTGTGGTTGGCGGTTGCAGTGAAAAAAACCCAAAATATATACAATATACTGTATATATAATTCATAATTATTTTGTTTGCTGCCTCTTGGGCCCCAGTAAACCCATGCATTAATCTGGCCCTGACTGCAGTATGAGCTGACATATCAGTGAGGATGCTCGTGTGTCACAAACCACTCCCTTCCATTTTATCCCTACCACGTTAGAATTGAAAAACTATACCAGAAAGTGTAGGCTCTACCGATGTTCAAAATAATGACTCTGAAATGTCAAAACCATTGATGTTAGGATAATGCATGTTTTCATGTTCATTTGGAGGGGGAATTATGCCTATCAATCTAATTAGATTATTTGAAATTGTGACGCGGATGCATGATCTTCTAATGTAGCTGCATGGGATTTGTCGGATTATAGTCGGGTATGGTTTCGTTGCCTCCAATGGCAGTGTCCGCAATAAGGTTATGCAACGAGCCGCTTGTGGATTTGACAGCTCTAATGCAGTTCCACCTCCAACACCGGCAAAACAACGCTATGCGGATGTCACTTGATTGAATCTAGCCCTGCGTATAGATAGCTGTGCAGCTGTGCTACGGTCCTTAGCCAATCCTTAGCATCTGTACGTGATCACAGTCATGTTGCGAGGGAAGTCGCTGTAGATATGAACTGGAGTGTGAGAGCCCAGGGGGAACAAAGCTCCCATGGGGGATCAGAGCCCCCCCCCCCCCCCCCCCCCCCCCACCCCTTACCAAAAGTACAGTTTATTTTGAAAATGAAAAATAATTTATGCGCTCTCGGATTGCACATTTTGTTCATATGGTGCTTTTTTGTTTCCAGGCTTGTGACATAACCAAAAACATGAAGTCTAAATTTGTAGGACATAGACCCCCCCCATTTTTTTTTTTTGCTGCTTCTCTTCCCACACTGTGCTCTCCTTCTCTGTTTGTTTTGTTTGTGTTAGCAGCCTTTGAGGATTTTGGGGCGTTTGTGGCGGACGTTTGTGTGATGCCGCTGGACTGATTGTTATCGTTTAGAGACGCTGGTTTGTTTTCATTAGCTACTACTGTCTCTTCCTGACTTAAGTTTGAGGGACAGGACAGAGTTTCTTAGCAAAAGCAGTCTACTAGCTACTTCCGTCTGACTCTGCTCTGTCTTGGCTGACAAGAGCATATTCCACAACACACACATCTGTAACTTCAGTTCGGAAGGAGGATGTGAAAACAAAACCACTCATGCAAATAGACTGTGCTGTGTTTTTTAAATAGTAACATGAATTCATGTCTTAGACATTCTCTGAACTGGCAACTAAAAATACAAATCACTTGTATTCTGTTGACCTATTTTGCCTTGGTAAATATGGATCGGATCAGAATGAATGGAAAACAATAGCATTTTTGTAAAGAACAAAGTGCATGGGTTAATCTACTTTGATGACACATCCTCATGTTGTCATTAAAGACATTGGATGCGTCCCAAATGCCACCCTATTTCATATACAGTCTGAGTAGTGCACTATATAGTGAATATGGTACCATTTGGGACTTACACATTGTTTTATACAGTATACTAACTTTGTGGTATACTAACTACATGGCTTGGGACTGAGTGTGTACACTAAACTGGAGCATCCATAAATAAGGCATTTGGAACCAAGGAACTGCAGTGCACATAAAAAGTTTGCACTTATGCGATGCACACCTATCAGGACACTATACTCAAATCTGAGCACGTTGTAACAGAAGAATATGTCCTCAGTACAAACGATACAATGCCACAAGTTGTACCAGCTGCAGTGTTGATACCAGAATTGCGTTTAATTACTATTTCAAATTATTCATTTTTTGATCTATGCTTGATTTAGTTTGCCTGGCTTAACAATAAAATAGTCCCAAAACTGCAAACACCATCCATCTGTACTCCAGGCAGGCTAGAGCCAAGGGTCAAAGTGATTAACATTTCAAATATCATTTGAACCCATGTCTGGTTGATACCTCGTGAAGGTGATGAGTGACAACCTGGCCTATTGTTGGCTAAATGCAGCCACACTAAATGCAGCAGGGGTAAAACCAGTGGAGCAAAATACAAACAGAAACAAACGCGTGCTGGCGAACGCAACGCAGGGTCTTTACTGTTTATTCTTGTGCATCTTTTGTCGCCACAGAATCCAGCACAGACTAAATAACATTGGGACAACAGATTCAATCTGCACCAAAAAATATCTGAGATCTGTTGATTAAACCGGATAGATTCCTATGCACTCTAGTGACCTCTATGCGGCTCATAGATAGATAGATACAGATGAGATATTCTGGCAACAGTGACACAGTACACATCCAAAGGGCTTCTACAGTATATGGCCCATGGTGTTATCTGAAATGAAACAAGGTTAGACACCTGTTGTAGTCCTTTGCTAAGTCTAAACCCCCTGTAGCCCATTTCCCTAGTCCTCCCCCTTCTCAGATCCAGGCCTTGAGGTCTTCAATGCTGCCAGTTTTCTGTCCCTCTATGGGAGTTATGGGACTTATCTGACAATAACTCTATCCTCCTGATTCCTGCTTACAAGCAAAAACTCAAACAGGCAGTACCAATATGGAAGTGTTTTCGATGCTAAACTACAGTACTGTTTCGCTAGCAGAGACTGGAATATGTTCCGGGATTCATTCAATAACATTGAGGAGTTTACCACATCAGTTACCGGCTTCATGACCCAAGTGGGTACTACTTGAAATTATGTGCAGCTTATAAAGGCTTCATAAATTCTTCATAAACACCACATAAATTTGTCACAAATGATCTATAACCGTATGTCATGCTCTTTAAAGGGTTCATTAACTGTGTGACATAACCACCAATGTAAAATGTGACATAACCTACTATAAAGGGTGGCAAAAGCACAGCTTAATAAAGGCTTTATGAATCATATTAAATTTAGGCTTCACAAAGCACTTCTAACCTTATCATGCATCTTGGTGGACCATTGCAACTCCAGGATAGTGGGATTGATTGCCGGGACCACCCACATGTAAATATGAATGCACGTAAGTCGCTTTGGATAAAAGCGTATGCTAAATTGTAAATATTATATTACACTTAAACATTTCTAGGAAGGCCCAACCGCTTTCCCCCTTGGGTGCATAGCCAATATTGGACCTGACATCAACATTCACCAAAATGCTATGCTGCAGGATGACACACACTCTCACAGCATAAAACATTGGAAGGCCTTTTTATATATATTTGTATATACATTTTTTTATATTCTGCTTTTACCCCAAAATTCTGTTTTCTCAGTATTTTTTTCCCCAGGTTTCAGATTTTCCCAATTTTTCCCCACCAATTTTTTAAATAGAAAACCACAAAATTGATTGTTCTGTGTTCACAACAATGTTTTCACCACATCAGGGGACACATTTTGAGTTCTGGGAAAAATAAGGTTGCCCTTTAATTCAGTACACATTCCCTGCACTGTTGTTTGGTTAGCACAGTAAGCGCACATGTGATGAGTTCACATATAAAATGCCCACTTGTAGTGCCACTGGACAGTGAAAAACAAGTAAGTTAACCTTTAAATTAATTTGTAGTAAAGTGTTGAGTTAGATTACATAGCTACCTCAATCCTTATTTCAAATTATTTCTGTCTTCACAGCAATTGTAGCTACGAAATGTAGCTAACGAAATGTAGCTAGTTAGCAGGCTCAGCTAAAAAAACATCCCCCTAGATACAGCCACATCTTATAGTCATATGAGATTTTTAAATTAAAGAGGAATATAATAATGCGAATCGAATGGAGTTTCCCATGTCCCCATTTATAGTATAATGTCCCCATTCAAAAGTATTTCCTAACACACCTGCTAACTATCGTTGTTGTTACTTTTAAGGTTGGAACCAACATGCAGTACTTCCATCAGGCAAAGAGGCAAGAACCATTGGTTCGCCAGCTCAGGGACAAGCCACACTATTCACAGCCCGAAGGTGTCTCTCACTTAAAACAAAATATTACAGGACACTACAGGAAGTGCCAATAAATAAGTTACTAATGTTCTGCTGATTCATGTAGGTTCTCTCATGATCCACATGTTACTGTAGGGTGTGCAAGTTATTTAAATGGGTTGATAGACCTGCAAAGCTTGTGCTTGTGTATGTGCGTCAGAGCCAAGATGATTTGGAGTAGTCCAGCCTGAGACTACCATACCAGGTATTCCTCTTCTGTTCCCATGCTCGAGACCAGGGCTTGATTACTACCTGTTACAACGGTGCCAACATTCTGTGGCTGATCTTTCAGCGGGGGAGTGGGTGAATGTGTCAAAGGCCTGACTGGGCCTAGCACTGCACTGTATGGCTCGTTATATTGTTGTGTTTGTGTTCTGTGGAATATGTAACTTGGTTCGAGAGAAAGACACTTTCAATGTTTTTATGTTGGGGGCTATCATCAAGTTAAATGTTTCTCAGTGTAATGTTGTCCCCAGGCTGTTGTGCACACAGCACATATAAGCATGGGATATCAACCATTCAAAGTTGGCCTTAGTGGGAGTGAGCATAGAATTATATGGGAGTGACCGTACTGAGTTAGGTATTTGTCATCAGGCTATGTCCTTTGCGTGCAAAAACATTACCCCCTGGTCGTTAACTAGTTAAAACAGCCACAAAGTAATAATTATGACTAAACCCGTCCATTTCCACAATTTCTCTTCTTATTAAAATTGTATTTGAAATCTAACTCTAACTAAGAAAGGGCAAGTTTAATGCGTTGGTCCACCAGACCTTCCGCGCATTTCAGCGGAAGTATCTGGAAACGAGATTAGGTGTAATGTGACTAACATGACTTCACTTTAGAGCGTGTGCCATCCTTCAACACAACATGTCACCCTTTATAGAGCACATGTTTATACAATATTCGACATAGTGGGTTATGTAACATTTGACATTGGTGATTGTGACAGTTATGCCACATTTATAAACCCTTTATAAAGCATAACATAGTTATAGATGCTTTGTAACACATGTATGTAGTGCTTATGAAGGCATTATGAAGCCTTTATAAGCGTAATGTCATTTGAAGTGTGACCGAACAGTTTAATATTAAGTGTTACTGTTAATGCTAACAGTAAGAAAATATGGCTATTAAGTGTCAAAAGGAAAAAATATCCCAAATATCCCACTGCATTGTTGAATCAACTATATAGGTACAGTAGGTTGAGAAATCATGTTAGTTTATATTCTGAGTAAACTATCCCTTTAAAGATGCTATAGTGTGTGTTTGTAACAAGAACACTTACCGTCAGACGCCTCCACCTGCAGTATTTTCAGGTATCATTAAATGAATTGCGAAATTAGTGGTATGTTGAAAGAGTCATACAGTCGTTGAGCCTCAACTTATTTATACAAAATATCATTAATTAATTGATTTGACTTGATTATGTACACTTTGGGCAATGGACATTCAGGAGAATGGACATTTACAAAATGTTCAGATTGAAATGTGCTGTGTAGTCAAATATACCTGTCAGATAGATTGGAATAATATCGGCGATTGTGTGTTCTCTATTCATTTTATTTATGTCTTCAGCATGCAGTTCCAGATAGTGACTTGCCTAGTTAAATAAAGGTGTGTGTGTATATATATATATATATATATATATATGTACATACATACATACATACATACAGACATTAAAATACACCCCTGACATTAGTTGAAGGCAGCCAATCCAATACTTTCAGAAAAGTAGTCACTTTCCAAGATCTGTATTCAAATAGTTTTAAAAAGTAGTACTTTTTTGGGATCTGTATTCAAGTAGTTGTAGGCACTGCCAAAGTAACTATTTGTTCCCCAGGAAAAATGTGTACTTCCCACAAAGCATAGTTAAAACTATAGTTATCCCAGATCTGGTGTGTAGGTGTAGTGTTTCAATGACGTTCCATAGTATATTGTAGCTCATGCAATATCAGGTCACAAAATGATTATATTTAGATAGGAAAAGGTTGTATGAAACTACTGTGCAACTTGGGATGATTGACAAGTTCCCACGGTACAAGTACTCTCCCTGCTGGTGGAATATAAGAATAAAAGAGCTTCGATCATACTTAATAGCTCTTGGAGTAGGGTGAAGTTGCCCCTAGACGCTGATTCTGGGCCAGTTTTGCATTTCCCCCAACTAATGGTTAAGGTTAGGATTGGGGAGGGGAACCTGATCATCGATCTGTACCTAGGGGGAACTTTACCCCGGAGCTATTAGGCTTCTACCCCAGAAGCGGGACATGGGCCCTGTCCAGAAACACCAAGGCCCTACCCCCTATGCAGTCTTCTCTGTTTTGATGCATGTATTTATTCAACTTTAAGCACCTTTGGTATCTCTCAATGCTCCAATAGATCCAGCATGCAGACTCTGATAACAATCTGCCTGTTTTATATTTTATAAGTCAATGGGGAAAAATATATATTGAATTATTTATTAATTTGCATGGCCTAATAAAGGAGAACACAAGGGGGATCAAGGTATGAATAATTAATGACGTTCCTCAGCATTTTGTAAATGCCACAAAACGGATTTTGAAATTTTGCCTCATTTGTATATTATGTTGGGGGACAAGAACATTTCGTTGACCTTTGACCTATTCAAAAGGCAGTAATGTGAATGAGGATGGTGATTATAACATTTCTCTCTCTTTCTTTGACTGGTTGCTTATAAACTCACTTGTGACTCAGTCAATTCTATTACTAATTGTCATGTTGTCTAATGACTGGAGACAGGTGCAGGAATTTGTAATAGGGGGTTTTATTTTCTCCATCCAAACAAAAGAGCGAGGTGTAAACCTCTAAATAATACAAGACCCGTAAAACAGGTGCACAAATACACGCAGCATGGACACCAATTCAACAGCACATGTACTCACAGGACCAAGGATCAATAGGTCCAGCCTCAGCGAGGGGACCAGGCACCGCTGGCCTGAGGAGAGACATGAAAAGTCGGGTTAATGGGGTAATCAGCAGGGAGTTACAAACGCTATGTTACCTCATTAACCCTCAGGACTTTAAACTGCCCCACAAACCGCGAGCTTAGCTTCCGGCAGGGCAGGCGAAGGGGCAGGTTCTGGGTGGAGAGCCAGACCGGTCGCCTGGAGGCTCTCCTGTACGTAGGTCTCCATGGCCTCAGTCTCCGCATAGGAGGAGTGTCAGGGGAGGTGTCTGGGGGTGTCAGTCAACACCACTACGGTGGAAAGTCCGGACCACACCAAGTGGAGTTATCGGAGGAATACCAGGATCGTAACCGGGTTTTCTCTAAGACCCAGGCTACACGCATGCCTCCTCATCGCCCCTGGGACTGTGCCATTGACCTGCTGTCTGACGCAGCCCTCCCGAGAGGACATGTCTATCCCCTGATTAGTGGATATTAGTGGATAGAGGGCAGGTCGGGGAGAAATGACCCCTTTCCCCACAATAGGAGCAGAGGCCCAGATTCCTCCTTCTCCTACGCTCTGCCTCGGGCAAAGGTGCAGAGCCCACCTCCATCGGCTCTGGCCACGGAGCAGGTGTAGCCATGGGCTCCAAATTCTGCTCAGGTCTTCTTCGGGACCCCAGGAGGTTGTCCAAATGAATCGCCATACTGATGAGCTGGTAGAGTGACAGGTTGTCATCACAACATGCTAACTCCATCTGTACCTCCTCCGCGGGCCGGCTCAGATGGGACGGAGGCAGGTCATGATGTGGGGGCCGGTGCCGGTGCCGGTGCTGGAGATTGGAGGGACTGCACATTCTCCTCCAAGCGCATGATGGTTTCCAGCATGATGCTGGTCGATAGCTCGGTCTTTCCTGTTGTCTCCATTTATTTGGGTTGGTTATTCTGTCATGTTGTCTAATGATTGGAGACAGGTGCAGGAATACGTAATAAGGGTTTTTATTTTCTCAACCCAAACAAAAGAGCGAAGTGTAAACCTCTAAATAATACACAGGATAAGTCCCATAAAACAAGTGCACAAATACACCAATTCAACAGCACAGGTACTCACAGGACCAATGGACATGGTAAAAATAACCGACAAGGACAATGGGGAACAGAGGGCACATATATAACATACTAATCAGGGGGAATGGGAACCAGGTCTCCGTAATGAGACGGTCGGGGGTTGGTGTAATGAATCCAGTTCAGTGACACCTAGAAGGCCAGTGACGTAGACCTCCGGAGCTGGTGAACGGAATGAGCAGCAGTACCGGGGGTTCCGTGACACAAATAATCAGAGGTGTGGACTTGAGTCACATGACTTGGACTCGAGTCAGATTCGAGTCACAAATATGACAGCTTGCAACTCGACTTTGACTTTAACACCAATGATTCATGACTTGACTTGGACTTCAGCCTTTTGACTCGACCTGACTTGATACCCTCCTCAAGCCCAAATATAAAAAATTATGCTGTTAAAAAAAGTGTGCAGCGCATCAACTCTTAATTTAACGGATTACAGTTTGAATCGGACAGCAGCCAATCAAATTGTGCCAGCTGAGAAAAAGTTGTGCGAGGCAGTGCAGAGGAACATCGGCAGGTGAATTCAGATGGAGCCCTTGGAAAGATGATACCCAAAATTATTATTTTTGGATATAAAGACGACGCTGTATCAACAAAAAAAACGGATTCCAACTTTGTTCGACATTTGAAGCTGCACAAAGAACAATACTTTGTGGCTAATAAAGCTGACAGCTATATTTTATTACTTTACTGGTGTATCATGTAGGCCAACATAACGTAAAATCAATGAGCCTCCACACAGTCAGTCAGTGCGGGAACATAATCATTGCACCCAAGATTGAGCTACAACTGGCTAGGCAGTTGCTAGCCTAAATCCTGCCTGATGTTACTGCTGTTCCTACAACTATTGACATACGTTAGCCTACTGTAACCACAAAGAGAGAGAGTGTGTGTGTGTGAAGGTTGGGCGATTGTGTACAAGCCTACATCGCCCGATTGCGCCCCATAGCGATCCTCGATAGTCGATCACTATTGGGGGGGTGTGTCTTTCTCATGGCTACCCATGTATTTCCATGGAAATATAAAGTTTATTTGGAAAGTAATAAATATATTGATATTTTTAAAAGCATTCATGATTCGTGTAAATTTAATATAATATTACTCTTGTTAAAAATATGAAATGGTATTACATTTGGTGAAGAGCACATTATGACTTGACTTGACTTGATACTTGACGGTCTATATATTACACCTAACTTTTACATTTGGAAGCTCTATTTTGATGCATGGACTTATTATACTTTAAGCACCTTTCAGTTGCATCTGATGTGTTTTACTACCTACAATACAAAAGAGATTTGCAGAAAATGTTCATAGTGCGCTAAGGTCGGTCAGGAGAAGTTGCCATGCATTATTACCCAATTACAATTGTGGTTCTACGCAATTGCTGTTGGAAAACATTATGGGAAAGTGGGAGAGATGGTCTTTATCTCTCAAAACAAGAGAGCTTTTTTAAATTAAAATGACATTTTTGTGATTTATGTGACCTTGAATAGTACTTGTGTCTGTTATATGTTTTCTACATCTATTTACATCTTAACACACTTACCAAAACTGGAGTTTCTTCTGAAATAAAGCTATATTCTATTCATTTATATTATACTATATTGAGTGGAAAAGAGAAAGAATGAGAGAATCAGGCGATTAATTAAAAATAATCTGAACCTACGGTAGAAGGATCCTTTTATACAGATTTGTACCTGTGTTTATCAAACATTCAGATCCCTATTTTTAGAGTGCATTTTAAGAACAGTGCTCTATGATGTTTTATACAGTACTGAAGGCTAAATTTAGAGCTAGCTAACAATAGATTCCCACTAGCATTTTTAGATAAACTGTGCTGTTGGGTAGACAAAGTCATGTCTGGATTTAATTTGCCTGAAAGATATTCAGCAATTCTTGTAGGACAATGGAAGTTAAATATGTTGATTTTCTCATAATTATTTCCTTTTTATTTTTACATAATGTATTTATATAATATTTACATTATTAAAGTGGTTTTATCATATTGTTTTATATTTTGTTCTTTTATCACATTTTGATTATTTAACCTATATGTTTTATCATTTGTGTAGCACTTTGGGCTGCAATGTGTATGAGAGGTGTTAAGCAAAAGCAGCTATTATTAATAGTATTATTACTATATTAAACAATGTATTAAGTATTACTTTTGTCTATTAAACCTTGTCAGACCAGTCATTTCCTCAAGGATGGATGGAAGGAAGGATCCATAAGTATTCGAAAAGAAGACTGTGGGTTGAACGGGGGTTGTAGTTCAAATCAAATAAAATTGTATTTGTAGCAGCAGTGTAAAAACAGGGGGGGAGGTCAATGTAAATAGTCGGGTGGCCATGTGATTCATTGTTCAGTAGTCTTATGTCTTGGGGGTAGAAGCTGTTAAGGAGCCTTTTGGACCTAGACTTAGCGCTTTGGTACCGCTTACCGTGCTGTAGCAAGGAGAACAGTCTATGGGTGACTGGAGCCTTTGACAATATTTAGGACCTCCCTCTGACACCGCCTTGTAAAGAGGTTCAGACCCAGTAATGTACTGGGCCATACGCACTACCCTCTGTAGCGCATTGCGGTCAGATGCAGAGCAGTTGCCATACCAAGCGACGATGCAGCCAGAGGACCTGGGGACCCCTGACAAAACTTTTTTGCCTCCTGAGGGGGAAAAGGTGTTGTCGTGCCCTCTTCACAACTGTCTTGGTGTGTTTGAACCATGATCATTTGTTGGTGATGTGGACACCAAGGAACTTGAAACTCTCGACCCGCTCCACTACAGCCCCGTCGATGTTAATGGGGGTCTGTTCGGCCATCCTTTTCTTATAGTCCGTGATCAGCTCATTTGTCTTACTCACATTGAGGGAGAGGTTGTTCTCCTGACACCACACTGCCAGGTCTCTGCCAGACTCCTCCCTATAGGCTGTTTCATCGTTGTTGTCGATGATCAGGCCTACCACTGTTGTGTCGTCAGCAAACTTAATGATGGTGTTGGAGTCGTGCTTGGCCACACAGTCGTGGGTGAACAGGGAGTTTTGGAGGGGACTAAACACCCTCAACCGAGGGGCCCCAGTGTTGAGGATCAGCGTGGCAGATGTATGGTTGCCTACCCTTACCACCTGGGGTCAGCCAGTCTGGAAGCCCAGGTCCAGTTGCAGAGGGAGGTGTTTAGTCCCAGGGTCATTAGCTTAGCGATTTGCTTTGTGGGCACTATGGTGTTGAATGTAGTCAATGAACAGCATTCTCACATAGGTGTTCCTTTTGTCCAGGTGGGAAAGGGCAGTGTGGAGTGCGATTGAGATCGCGCCATCTGTTGGGGCAGCATGCGAATTGGAGTGGGTCTAGGGTTTCGTGCATTATGGTGTTGATGTGAGCCATGACCAACCTTTCAAAGCACTTCATGGCTACCGACGTGAGTGCTACGGGGCGGTAATCATTTAAGCAGGTTAACGTTGCTTTCTTGGGCACATGGACTATGGTGGTCCGCTTGAAACATGTAGGTATTACAGACTCGGTCAAGGAGAGGTTGAAAAGGTCAGTGAAGACACTTGCCAGTTGGTCCGCGCATGCTTTGAGTACACGTCCTGGTAATCCGTCTGGCCCCGCGGCTTTGGGAATGTTGACCCGTTTAAAGGTCATGCTTCATATCAGCTATGGAAAGCGTGATCACATAGTCATCCAGAAACAGCTGGTACTCTCATGCATGCTTCAGTGTTGCTTGCCTCGAAGTGAGCATAAAAGCCATTTACAGTGGTAAGAAAAAGTATCTGAACCCTTTGGAATGACCTGGACAAATGAAACCTGCAAATGAACTGAATCTCAAAAAAACATTTCCACTGCATTTTAGCCCTGCCACAAAAGGACCAGCTGACATCATGTCAGTGATTCTCTCGTTAACACAGGTGTGAGTGTTGATGAGGACAAGGCTGGAGATCACTCTGTCATGCTGATTGAGTTCAAATAACAAATTGGAATCTTCAAAAGGAGGTTAGTGCTTGAATCATTGTTCTTCTTCTGTCAACCTTGGTTACCTGCAAGAAAACATGTGCAGTCATCATTGCTTTGCACAAAAAGGGCTTTACAGGCAAGGATATTGCTGCCAGTAAGATTGCACCTAAATCAACCATTTATCGGATCATCAAGAACTTCAAGGAGAACGGTTCAATTGTTGTGAAGAAGGCTTCAGGGCGCCGAGAGAAAGTCCAGCAAGCGCCAAGACTGTCTCCTAAAGTTGATTCAGCTGTGGGATCGGGGCACCACCAGTACAGAGCTTGCTCAGGAATGGCAGCAGGCAGGTGTGAGTGCATCTGCACGCACAGTTAGGCGAAGACCTTTGGAGGATGGCTTGGTGTCAAGAAGGACAGCAAAGAACCACTTCTCTCCAGGAAAAACATCAGGGACAGACTGATATTCTGCAAAAGGTACAGGGATTGGACTGCTGAGGACTGAGGTAAAGTCATTTTCTCTGATGTTTTCTTCCGATTGTTTGGGCATCCGGAAAACAGCTTGTCTGGAGAAGACAAGGTGAGTGCTACCATCAGTCCTGTGTCATGCCAACAGTAAAGCATCCTGAGACCATTCATGTGTGGGGTTGCTTCTCAGCCAAGGGAGTGGGCTCACTCACAATTTTGCCTAAGAACACAGCCATGAATAAAGAATGGTACCAACACATCCTCCGAGAGCAACTTCTCCCAACCGTCCAGGAACAGGTTGGTAATGAACAATGTCTTTTCCAGCATGATGGAGCACCTTGCCTTAAGGCAAAAGTGATAACCAATTGGCTCGGGGAACAAAACATTGATATTTTGGGTCCATGGCCAGGAAACTCCCCAGACCGTAATCCCATTGAGAACTTGTGGTAAATCCTCAAGAGGCGGGTGGACAAACAAAAACCATCAAATTCTGAATAACTCCAAGCATTGATTATGCAAGAATAGGCTGCCATCAGTCAGGATGTGGCCCAGAAGTTAATTGACAGCATGCCAGGGTGGATTGCAGAGGTCTTGAAAAAGATGGGGCAACACTGCCAATATTGACTCTTTGCATCAACTTCATGTAATTGTCCATAAAAGCCTTTGACACTTATGAAATGATTGTAATTATACTTCAGTATTCCATAGTAACATTTGACAAAAAATAACTAGACACTGGAGCAGCAAACTTTGTGGATATGAATATTTGTGTCATTCTCAAAACTTTTGGCCACGACTGTACTAGAGAGATGTCACTGCTGTCTAAAAAAACATTGCTGCATGTCTGAAGTTCGCAAAAGAGCACCCGGATGTTCTAAAGCGCTTCTGGCAAAATATTCTGTGTACAGATTAAACTAAAGTTGACTTGTTTGGAAGGAACACACAACACTGTGAGAAAAAAAAGAGAAAAAAAAGAAAAGAAAAAAAGACACAGCACACCAACATCAAAACATCATCCCAACTGTAAAGTATGGTGGAGGGAGCATCACGGTTTGGAGCTGCTTTGCTGCCTCAGGGCCTGGACAGCTTGCTATCATTGGTGGAAAAATGAATTCCCAAGTTTATCAGGGCATTTTGCAGGAGAAGGTAAGGCTATCTGTCCGCCAATTGAATCTCAACAGAAGTTGAGTGATGCAACAGGACAACGACCCAAAACACAGAAGTAAATCAACAACAGAATGGCTTCAACAGAAGAAAATACGTCTCCTGGAGTGGCCCAGTCAGAGTCCTGACCTCAACCCAATTTAAAATGCTGTGGCATGACCTCAAGAGCGGTTCACACAAGACATCCTGAGAATATTATTAAACTGAAACAGTTTTGTAAAGATGAAATGGTCCAACATTTCTCCTGACCGTTGTGCAGGTCTGATCCGCAACTACAGAAAACATTTGGTTGAGGTTCTTGCTGCCAAAGGAGGGTCAACCAGTTATTAAATCCAAGGGTTTACATACTTTTTTCACCCTGCACTGTGAATGTTTACACAGTGTGTTCAATAAAGGCATGAAAACGTATACTTGTTTGTGCATTATTAGTTTAAGCAGACTGTTTTTGTCTATTGTTGTGACTTAGATGAAGATCAGATCAAATGTTATGACCAATTTATGCAGAAATCCAGGTAATTCCAAATGGTACACATGCTTTTTCTTGCCACTGTAGCTCGCGACTGGGCAGCTCGCGTCTGGGTTTACATTTGTTGTCCATAATAGTTTGCAAGCCCTGCCACATCTGATTAGTGTCACAGCCAGTGTAATAGGATTTAATCTTAGTCCTGTATTGACGCTTTGCCTGTTTGATGGTTCGTCTGAGGGCATAGCGGGATTTCTTCGAAGTATCCGGATTAGTGTCCCGCTCCTTGAAAGTGGCAGTTCTACCCTTTAGCTCAGTGCAGATGTTGCCTGTAATCCATGGCTTCTGGTTGGGGTATGTACATACGGTCACTGTGGGGACGACGTTGTCGATGCATTTATTGATGAAGCCTTAGACTGAGGTGGTATACTCCTCAATGAATCCCGGAATATATTCCAGTCTGTGCTAGCATAACAGTCCTGTATAGCATCTGCATCGTCTGACTACTTGTTCAGACCATATTTGTTTGATTTTTGTAATCTGTAAAGACATCAAATTCTGCACCAGAGATTAAAATAATATCAACCATAGGCAAATACATACAGAATGCTCATTCAGTGTAAATTCAGCTCAGGACAAGAAATGTACTTATATTGCCCCACTAGAGGGCAGTATAATGCTGGGTTATTTACAAGTGAGTTGTGTAGACGTTGACCTAAACACTAACACAGGGTCAGATATTTTGTCATTCCATTAAATGTCAGGGTTGGAATTGAGGGTAAAGTTACCTGATCCTACATCTTTGTGGCAACTTCTGGTGCACACTTCCTACTGTTCCCTCAATACAAAGAGGAGGAGAGAGGAGAGGAGAGCTCTCCAAATTCAAATGTGTCTAGTAAAGGGCCTTGTGTTGTGTTAACTGTGGGCCACAGTCTTCATGACTGATACCCTAGATGCCCAATACCAATTTTTCTGATAGATCTGATAGGGTTCAATAGGTTAAGCAACATGGCAAAAATTCCATTGAGCGTATCAGAGAGCAAGGTGGAGCTACCCTCATTTGCTTTCACCAATCCAATCCTTTCAGAACTATGCCACTCTGTGGGGGAAGGTAGGAGCCAGGTCATTAAATTAATAAAATAAAATTGCATTTGTCACATGCTTCATAAACAACAGGTGTAGACTAACAGTGAAATGCTTACTTACGGGCCCTTCCCAACAATGCAGAGAGAGAAAGATGTAAATAATAGAAAAATAACAACACAAGGAATAAATACACAGTGAGGAACGATAACTTGGCTATATACTTGGGATACCAGTAATGAGTTGATGTGCAGGGGTAAGAGGTAATTGAGGTAGATAGGGATAAAATTACTAGGAAACAGGATATATAATAAATAGTAATAGCAGTCTATGGTTGGATGCCAAGCATGGTGCAGCTGTAGAACCTTTTGAGGATCTGAGTGCCCATTCCAAATCTTTTCAGCTTCCTGGGGGATGAGGCTTTGTCATGCCTTCTTCACGAATATGGTGGTGTGGACCATGATAATTCCTTAGTGATGTGGACACTGACGAACTTGAAGCTCTCGACCCTCTCAACTACAGCCTCGTCGATGTGGATGGGGGCGGGCTTGGTCCTCTGTTTCCTCCTGTAGTCCACAATGAGCTCCTTTGTCTTGCTGACGTTGAGAGAGAGGTTGTTGTCAATCAATTTTATCTGTGTAGTGCCTTTCTTACAATTATGAAACCAAAAGCATATGTGTTGGAACACGGTAACAGCTTATTTTTACAATGACAAAATAAAATAAAAACACCACGACTACCAAGACACATAGTCACGACTTGCGGTCAAATTATGAAAACATCAGTAGCCTATCAAGTGGCCTTGATAAATAGTGAAACTCAGCACAAAAGCAATAATGGCATCTACCATAAAGCCCTGATTGGTGGAGTGCTGCAGAGATGGTTGTCCTTCTGGAAGATTCTCCCATCTCCACAGAGGAACTCTGGAGCTCTGTCAGAGTGAGCATTGGGTTTTTGGTCACCTCCCTGACCAAGGCCCTTCCCTCTGATTGCTCAGTTTGGCTGGACGGCCAGCTCTAGGAAGAGTCTTGGTGATTCCAAATTTCTTCCAGTTAGGAATGATGGAGGTCACTGTGTTCTTGAGGACCTTCAATGCCGCAGTAATGTTTTGGTACTCTTCCCCAGATCTGCGCTTCGACACAATTCTGTCTCGGCGCTCTACTGACAATTCCTTCGACCTCATTACTTGGTTTTTGCTCTGACATGCACTGTCAACTGTGGGACCTTATATAGACAGGTGTGTGCCTTTTCAAATCCTATCCAGGCAATTGAATTTACCACAGGTGGACTTCAATCAAGTTTTGAGAATCATCTCAAGGAAGATCAATGGAAACAGGATGCACCTGAGCTCATATTGGCTTCATAAAGCCTTCATAAGCACTACATGCATGTGTTACAAAGCATCTATAACAGTATGTAATACTTTATAAAGGGTTCATAAGTGTGGCATAACTGTGTGACATAATCACTAATGTTAAATGTGACATAGGCTACTTTGTCGAATATGAAATAAACATGTGCTTTATAAAGGGTGACGTGTTGTGCTCTAAAGTGAAGTCCTGTTAGTCACATTACACCTATTCTTGTTCCCAGACACTTCCGCCCAAATGCGTGGAAGATCTGGTGGACCAATGCATCAAATTTGCCTTTCATTAGTTAGGGTTAGGTTGAAAAGTGCATGGTCACAATTATGACTTTGTGGCTGTGTTAACTAGTGACTACCATGGGGAATGTTTTTGCTAGCAAAGGACAGCCTGATGACAAATACCTTACTCAGTAAGGTCACACCATAGAATTCTATGCCCACTCCCACTAAGGCCAATGTTGAATGGTTGATTTCCCAAGCTTATATGTGCTGTGTGCACAATAGCCTCGGGACAAGATTATGCCAAGACACACTTACCTTGATGAAAGCTCCAAACATAAGGAAATTGAAAGTGTCTTTCTTCTGGAACCAAGTTACATGCTCCTCAGTAAACAAACACAACAATATAACGGACTATACGGCGCGGCGCGGGCCCAGTCAGGTCTTCGACACAACAATATAACAAGTCATACCATGGAGTGCTGGGCATCCTTGTAACAGGTAGTAATCAATCCCTGGTCTCCAGCATGGGAACAGAAGAGGAATACCTGGTGTGGTAGTCTCAGGCTCTCACGCACACGCACGCACGGACACACACACACATCTAAACACAAACACAATCTTTGCAGGTCCATCAACCCATTTAAATACCTCACACACCCTACAATAACTTGTGGTTCATGAGAGAACCTACATAAATCAGCAAAACGTTAATAACCTATTTATTGACACTTCCTGTTGTGTCCTGTAATACTTTGTTTGAAGTGAGACACCTTTGGTCCTACCAACTTGATGATTGAGTTTGAAGGAGAGGGCTGAGAACGCACCCTTGTGGGGCCCCAGTGTTGAGGATCAGCGGGGTAGAGATGTTGTTTCCTACCTTCACCAACTGGGGGTGGCCTGTCAGAAAGTCTAGGAAACAGTTGCACAGGGCGGGGTCGAGACCCGGGGTCTCAAGCTTAATGACGAGTTTGGAGGGTACTATGGTGTTAAATGCTGAGCTGTAGTCAATGAACAGCATACTTACATAGGTATTCCTCTTGTCCAGATGGGATAGGGCAGTGTGCAGTGTGATGGCGACTACATCGTCAGTGGACCTATTGGGGCGGTGAGCAAATTGGAGTGGGTCTAGGGTATCGAGTAGGGTGGAGGTGATATGGTCCTTGACTAGTCTCTCAAAGCACCTCATGATGACAGAAGTGAGTGCAATGGGGCGATAGTCATTTAGCTCAGTTACCTTAGCTTTCTTGGGAATAGGAACAATGGTGGCAATCTTGAAGCATGTGGGGACAACATACTGGGATAGGAATTGGTTGAAAATGTCCGTAAACACACAAGCCAGCTGGTCTGCGCATGCACTGAGGACACGACTAGGGATGCCGTCTGGGCCGGCAGCCTTGCGAGGGTTAACACGTTTAAATGTTTTACTCACGTTGGCCATGGAGAAGGAGAGCCCACAGGCTTTGGTAGCGGTTTCTGGTTAGGGAAGGTTTTAATGGTCACAGAGGGAACGACATCTCCGATGCACTTGCTAATAAACTCGCTCACCGAGTCAGCGTATACGTCAATGTTATTGTCTGAAGCTATCCGGAACAGCTCCCAGTCCACGTGATCGAAGCAATCTTGAAGCGAGGAATCTGATTGGTCAGACCAGCGTGGTATTGAGCTGAACACGGGCGTTTCCTGTTTTAGTTTCTGTCTATAGGCTTGGAGCAAAAAAATGGAGACTGATCCAGAAAACTACCAGCTCTTGTCGTGCATTCAATATGCTGATAGAATTTAGTAAGTGTGGCTCTTAGGTTAGCTTTGTTAAGATCCCCAGCTACAATAAATGCAACCTCAGGATGTATGGTTTCCAGTTAACTTAGAGTCCAGTGAAGTTATTTCAGGGCCGACGAGGGATCTGCTTTGGGGGGGGGGGGGGGGGTATACACAGCTGTGACTATAATCAAAGATAATTCTCCTAGAAAATAATGCAGTCGGCATTTGATTGTAAGGACTTCTAGGTCGGGTGAACAAAAGGACTTGAGTTCCTGTATGTTGTTGTGATTACACCATGAGTCGGTAATCATAAGGCATACACCCCCGCCCTTCTTCTTACCAGAGAGATGTTTGTTTCTGTCGGCGCGATGCGTGAAGAAACCGGGTGGCTGTGCTGACTCTGACAACATATCCCGATTGAGCCATGTTTCCTTGAAACAGAGAACGTTACAATCTCTGATATCTCTCTGGAAGGCAAGTCATGCCCTAATTTCATCCACCTTGTTATCTAGAGATTGGACATTGGCGAGTAATATGGTCGGAAGCGGTGGATGGTGTGCTCGCCTTCTGAGTCTTACCAGTAGGCCGCTCCGTCTGCATCTCCTGCTGCGTCGCGCTGTTTTGGGTCGGCCTCTGAGATAAGACCGCATGTCTAGGGTGGAGTTCCGAACAAAGGATCCGCTTCGGGTAAGACGTATTCCTGGTCATAATGACGGTAAGTTGACATCGCTTTTATATCCAACAGTGCTCCCCAGCTGTATGTAATAACATTTAAGATTTTCTGGGCTAACAATGTATGAAATAATACATAAAAAAATCTAATAACTGCATAGTTTTCTAAGGACCTGAAGCGAGGCGACTATCTCTGTCGGCGCCATCTTCAATATCCTGTGATTGCTGTGAAGACTCCAAAAGTATTTGAAATAATGATTGAGGTAGCTATGTAATCTAACTCAACATGTAACTACTACAAATTAATTACAATTTCAATAAATAAAGGTTAACTTACCAATTTCTCTCTGTCCAGTGGCACCACAAGTGGGCATTCGATTTGCAAACTCATCACATGTGCGCATACTGCGCTAGCGAAACAGAAACACCACTAACCAAACAATTCAATTAAAGGGCAACTTCACTCCCTTTTTCCCATAGCTCAAAAGGCATCCCCTGATGTGCTTAAAGCATTTCTGTAAACACAGAACATCACATTTGGTTGTTTTTCTATTATAGACGTGTGATAAAACTGGGGGGAAAACAAATTAAGGGAAATCTGTAACCTGGAAAAACAAAACTGAGAAAAGGGAATTTGGAAGAAAAAAAAGCAATCGAACCCACTATCGTTGCGTTGCAATGCTCTACGAATATGCATGACAAGGTTATAAATGCTTTGTGAAGCCTCAATTTAATATGATTTATTAAGCCTTTATTGAGCGGTGCTTTTGCCATCCTTTATAAAGCACAGATTATGTCATATTTGACATATTGGGTTATGCAGGTATGTCTAATTTATGAACCCTTTATAGAGCATGACATACAGTTATAGAGGATGTGTGACACATTTATGTACTGTTTATGAAGGCTTTGTGAAGCCTTTATAAGCTGCACCTCACTTAAAGCGGGACCAACAGCTCTTGTGCCTGTGTAATAAAACTGTAATTACTCTTGGATCAACATTTTATTGCCCTCAGAACATCCTCAATATTCGTCAGGGCATGGACTCTACAAGGTGTCGAAAGTGTTCCACAGGGCTGCTGGCTCATGTTGACTCCAATGCGTCCCACAGTTGTGTTAAAATGGCTGGATGTCCTATGGGTGGATGGATCATTCTTGATCATTCACATGGGAAACTGTTGACAGTGAAAAACCCAGCAGTGTTGCAGTTCTTGACACAAACTCGGTGCGCCCGTCACCTACTACCACACCCCGTTCAAAGGCACTTAAATCTCCTCCCCTTCATCTACACTGATTGAAGTGGATTTAAAAAGTGATTCACCTGGTCAGTCTATGAAATGGAAATGTTAATGTTTTGTGTACTTAGTATATGTGTTTGTCACGCCCTGATTTGTTTCACCTGTCTTTGTGATTGTCTCCACCCACATTCCAGGTGTCACCCGTTTTCCCCATTATTCCCAGGGTATTTATTCCTGTTTATTCTGTTTGTCTGTTGCCACTCTACTCTAATTTTGAGGTGATTCCATGTCCGTCATGTATTTAATTCTAGGCTACAGGATATATTACGATTAATATCTAAGAGCCCTCCAAACCATGTGCTTATGATCATATATTTAGACTAATTCAACTAACTGTTGTAGTTTTTGGATGCAGTTAATCAAATATTTGGCAGCCATCAAATAACTTGCATATATTCAAAAACTTTGACTATCAAAGAAAACAGACGCCTTTCAGTTGAACATCTATATAAACTATACCTTGAGTATTTCAAAAGTTGGCATTTTCAAACAAACTAGACACCAGATACCAAATCCCTTACTAATTTTAGCCTAGATGTGTTTCAATATCTAATAGTGAACTCAGTTCTAATGATGTTGTCATCAGATTATTCAGAACAGGCATTACGGACATGTCCCAAATGACATATTATTCCCTATTAAGTGCACTACTTTTGATCAGGGTCCAATGTCCTATTTTGCAAAGGATTCACCCCAAAAAGTACTCAAAAAAATAGGATTGTCTGCTCCACAACAGGCAAAATCTAAATTTGGGCAATGGATTACACTTGAAAAATGCTGTTGTTGAAGGTCTCTATGGCTTATCTTTTGATTATGAATACATTATTAAAATTTACTCAAGGGCCTAATTGCATCCGACAATTGCAATTAAGAATTTAGACATAAAATATTGGACATAAAAATGGGCATACTTGTCGTACCCTCTCTCTGTATAATATACCTTACCCTGGTCCACAGTGGTGGCAAGTATAAACCCAATAAGTAGGACAGATGCTGGGTAAACAAACAATGTGAGAAGACAGCCCTGTCAGCCTCTCTCTCCATCCCTCCATCCCTCTGCTGCAGCAACAGTTATAAAACCATAGGCCGCCATTACTTCTGAGCCTGATTTCATTAGCCCTGATAAAACCTGCTTGTAAGATTTCATTTAGATAGGAGTAGCCCAGGGAGGAAGACATTCCGGCCAGGCTATATATCTATTGAATGGAATCTGGGCCTCATTTCGTTATGCCTCTCCCCTTGTCTGCTGCTATTTGCATGACATTGCCGCCCATCGGTGATGACTTTCAGATCTGGCCTTTTGCAAGCTGAAGCTTTGTCCGAGTGCTTCTCCATTCTTTGCCTATTGTATGGATGGATGGACAACAGATATAATTTGAGAGTTTGTCAAATATGATTCCCAGTGACATTTAACAAGAAGAGAGGGAGATGGAAGATAAGCCAAGGCAAATGTGGATGCCCTTTACCAGGTCTCTCTGTATTTATTAACCATTATTCATCCAGTTGAGTTTTTTTAGATAACGTATTTTCTTGCGAGAGAGACCCGGCCCAGAATTTGATCTCTGTTATTTGCCATGCTTCGGTGACTCAATTTCATAAATATCCCCAAACCAATAAACCAGACGTCCAACAACAACATCTCTAATTGGATATGAAACAGGCTGATACAGTCCAGTGCTGTCCAAATCACTGCAACAAGTACAACAATATTTTATAATGAGAAGATTACTCTTCAACCCTCCCTCCTTTAACCGTTAGGGGGATATACAAAAATGACCTTAGATCAGTGGCTACGTTCCCATTATCCCAACGTGTATACTTCTACACTCCCCCTCATGGATTTAAAAGTAATGGGTTGCTGTGTGGAATATGGTGGAAACTCCTTTCAGCCATGCTTGCATCGATCAGATGCTTTTAAATGCCTGAGGGGGAGTGAATGAGTGCACCCTTCTGGAGAATGGTAGAAAATTGGAATGCACCCAGTGTCTATACACAATCTCCATCATCCTATCCCATGATACTCAGGTCTTATCAAAAGGTGGTAGAATTGAGCTGTTACCACTGGTCCATCCCTGTAATGGTGAAGCACAGGATTTGGGGCCGAGTAATCTGATCCTAGATCTGTGGTTAGGAACTTTTACCTTATGTTTTTAATAATGCCAGAGGACATCAGCCTCTCATGCACAGCCCTCCTCCTGTACTCATCAGCCTTTGCTCTTTGCTCCATCCATTGGGCTGTCCTCTGGTCCCAAAGCTGAGGTGGCATCTGCTCATAGGCTCATTAATCTGCATCTTATGTAATCAATGTCGTGGGAGGTACTCTGTCTGCACTCCTCCCTCCCCTGTTGAACACCCAGACCACCCACCCCCCTTGCATCCTCCTCTGTATACAGTGTGGTAGACAGACTGGCAGTCAGACTGGCAGCCGCTGAAACTGTCAAGATAACTGAAGGGGACCTGAAAGCACTGGGCACCAGGGTTATTCCACCTGGTTGTTCAATGGTCCAATGCAGCCTTTATTTTTTTTCAATATCAAATCATTTCCGGGTAACAATTAAGTACCTTGCTGTGATTGTTTTCAATAAAAATAGTAAAAAAGAAACCAAAATAGCTTCTTAGCAAAGTGCAATTTTTCAAGCAAGAATTTAATTAGGACTGTCTTGGAGTGGTTTGGAAAACTGAAAAATAGCTGTTATTGGCAGAGAAGTTTGGAATTCCTTTTCTTATTAATCTATTAACTAATTTACTACTGCATCCCACCAAAACAGGCTGTAATTTCAGGCAGTTTTTTCTAACAGCTCTTACACTAAAAGGGCATTATCATAATTTTTTTAACAATTTCCCAGTATTAGTCAACAACACAGTGTGGAGATATTTCGAAAACCCAGAAAATCACATTTTTTTTGACTGCACGGGGCCTTTAAGAATCAGATAGGGCTGGGGCTACAGTGAGATGCTGTCTTTTTTAGCTCACACAGCACAGCCTGGGGACAAACCACCTGAGAAAAAATGGTTTACTGAAACAACGAAGGCCACGCATCCTCATCATCAGCAGGGGAAAAAATCAAATAAAAATGTGTAGGTTAGTGTAGGAATCTGTAGGAATACGTTCTGTTAGCAATATGGAGGAAAAGACGAAAAAAAGGCTTGTTTTTTCTTGTTTTGGGCAGCCATTTTTATGGTAAGCCGACTCTCACTCTCCCCCTCATTTGCTCAGCAGTTAAGTATGGCAAGTTAATGAAGTCTTGAGAAAAGAGTCCAGCTCTTTCTATGAGTCTCATTTGCTAATTAACCAATTCCCAAGATGGCATAGCAGTTCAGACGTATTTTTGTCCTCGTCCTGTCGTGTCCCGTATATATATATATTTACAACTTTTTTTTCACATACATTTTTAACTTTCCAAAAACTCATCTTCAGAACACTCTCCTGCAATCTGCTTCACCAATTTATAATTATATAAAAAAGTATTATTTACCTCAGATCTGTAATCCTCCGAGAGGCTAGCCAGAAATTAGCCAGAAGCTAGCCGGGAGCTAGCCAGAAGCTGGTCCAGAAGCTACTCTGAAGCTGGTTCAGAAGCTAGTTCAGAAGCTAGTTAGCTTATTTACTGGCTAATCGTTAGTACTCAGCTAACCACGGTTTGTGGTCATCGGCTGTCCTTTGGCTCGAGAATCTATCGGCAGTTTTGTACGGCGCGGTGCAGCGCAGCGCGGCTCGGAACGGAACATACCGGACAAATTTTTCTCTCCATGTCCCTGGATTTCGGCCGCTGGCTCTGGACATCCATACCTGGATCTCACAGCTAGCTAGCTGCTATCCGTGTGACTATCGGCTTTCGTCGATTCCGGAGCTAACATCAATTGTTCCGGAGCTAGCCAGCTGAAGAGTTCCATCAATCACTCCTGGGCTGCAGTCACCTATCCGGACCCGTTTTGCTGCCTACGCGGGGCCCCACCGGGCCTTCACAGCTGGACTGCCGTTGTTGTCTACCTGAGGGAATTGTCCGGCTCACTGGGCCCTTTTGATCACTCGACTGAGCATGCCTCTCCTTAATGTCAATATGCCTTGTCCATTGCTGTTCTGGTTAGTGTTTATTGGCTTATTTCACTGTAGAGCCTCTAGTCCTGCTCATTATACCTTATCCAACCTATTAGTTCCACCACCCACAGATGCAATGACATCTCCTGGTTTCAATTATGTTTCTAGAGACAATATCTCTCTCTTCATCACTCAATACCTAGGTTTACCTCCACTGTATTCACATCCTACCTTACCTTTGTCTGTACATTATACCTTGATGCTATTTTATCACCCCCAGAAACCTCCTTTTACTCTCTGTTCAAGACGTTCTAAACGACCAATTCTTGTTGCTTTTAGCCGCACCCTTATTCTACTCCTACTCTGTTCCTCTGGCGATGTAGAGGTGAATCCAGGCCCTGCAGTGCCTAGCTCCACTCCTATTCCCCAGGCGCTCTCTTTTGACGACTTCTGTAACCGTAATAGCCTTGGTTTCATGCATGTTAACATTAGAAGCCTCCTCCCTAAGTTTGTTCTATTCACTGCTTTAGCACACTCAGCCTACCCGGATGTTCTAGCTGTGTCTGAATCCTGGCTTAGGAAGACCACCAAAAATTTAGACATTTTAATTCCAAACTACAACATTTTCAGACAAGATAGAACTGCCAAAGGGGGCGGTGTTGCAATCTACTGCAAAGATAGCCTGCAGAGTTCTGTCCTACTATCCAGGTCTGTACCCAAACAATTTGAACTTCTACTTTTAAAAATCCACCTCTCTAAAAACAAGTCTCTCACCGTTGCCGCCTGCTATAGACCACCCTCTGCCCCCAACTGTGCTCTGGACACCATATGTGAACTGATTGCCCCCCATCTATCTTCAGAGCTTGTGCTGCTAGGCGACCTAAACTGGAACATGCTTAACACCCCAGCCATCCTACAATCTAAACTTGATGCCCTCAACCTCACACAAATGATCAATGAACCTACCAGGTACCTCCCCAAAGCCTTAAACACGGGCACCCTCATAGATATCATCCTAACCAACTTGCCCTCTAAATACACCTCTGCTGTTTTCAACCAAGATCTCAGCGATCACTGCCTCATTGCCTGCATCCGTAATGGGTCAGCGGTCAAACGACCTCCACTCGTCACTGTAAAACGCTCCGTGAAACACTTCAGCGAGCAGGCCTTTCTAATCGACCTGGCCGGTGTATCTTGGAAGGATATTGATCTCATCCCGTCAGTAGAGGATGCCTGGATATTTTTTAAAAATGCCTTCCTAACCATCTTAAATAAACATGCCCCATTCAAGAAATTTAGAACCAGAAACAGATCATAGCCCTTGGTTCTCCCCAGACCTGACTGCCCTTAACCAACACAAAAACATCCTATGGCGTTCTGCATTAGCATCGAACAGCCCCCGTGATATGCAGCTGTTCAGGGAAGCGAGAAACCATTATACACAGGCAGTTAGAAAAGCCAAGGCTAGCTTTTTCAAACAAAAATTTGCTTCCTGCAACACTAACTAAAAAAAGTTCTGGGACACTGTAAAGTCCATGGAGAATAAGAACACCTCCTCCTAGCTGCCCACTGCACTGAAGATAGGAAACACTGTCACCACTGATAAATCCACTATAATTGAGAATTTCAATAAGCATTTTTCTACGGATGGCCATGCTTTCCACCTGGCTACTCCTACCCCGGTCAACAGCACTGCACCCCCCACAACAACTCGCCCAAGCCTTCCCCATTTCTCCTTCTCCCAAATCTGCTCAGCTGATGTTCTGAATGAGCTGCAAAATCTGGACCCCTACAAATCAGCCGGGCTAGACAATCTGGACCCTTTCTTTCTAAAATTATCTGCCAATATTGTTGCCACCCCTATTACTAGCCTGTTCAACCTCTCTTTCGTGTCGTCTGAGATTCCCAAAGATTGGAAAGCAGCTGCGGTCATCCCCCTCTTCAAAGGGGGTGACACTCTTGACCCAAACTGCTACAGACCTATATCTATCCTACCATGCCTTTCTAAGGTCTTCGAAATCCAAGTCAACAAACAGATTACCGACCATTTCGAATCTCACTATACCTTCTCTGCTATGCAATCTGGTTTCAGAGCTGGTCATGGGTGCACCTCAGCCACGCTCAAGGTCCTAAATTATATCTTAACCGCCATCGATAAGAAACATTACTGTGCAGCCGTATTCATTGATCTGGCCAAGGCTTTCGACTCTGTCAATCACCACATCCTCATCGGCAGACTCGACAGCCTTGGTTTCTCAAATTATTGCCTCGCCTGGTTCACCAACTACTTCTCTGATAGAGTTCAGTGTGTCAAATCGGAGGGTCTGCTGTCCGGACCTCTGGCAGTCTCTATGGGGGTGCCACAGGGTTTAATTCTTGGACCGACTCTCTTCTCTGTATACATCAATGAGGTCGCTCTTGCTGCTGGTGAGTCTCTGATCCACCTCTACGCAGACGACACCATTCTGTATACTTCTGGCCCTTCTTTGGACACTGTGTTAACAACCCTCCAGGCAAGCTTCAATGCCATACAACTCTCCTTCCGTGGCCTCCAATTGCTCTTAAATACAAGTAAAACTAAATACATGCTCTTCAACCGATCGCTACCTGTACCTACCCGCCTGTCCAACATTACTACTCTGGACGGCTCTGACTTAGAATACGTGGACAACTACAAATACTTAGGTGTCTGGTTAGACTGTAAACTCTCCTTCCAGACCCATATCAAACATCTCCAATCCAAAGTTAAATCTAGAATTGGCTTCCTATTTCGCAACAAAGCATCCTTCACTCATGCTGCCAAACATACCCTTGTAAAACTGACCATCCTACCAATCCTCGACTTTGGCGATGTCATTTACAAAATAGCCTCCAATACCCTACTCAACAAATTGGATGCAGTCTATCACAGTGCAATCCGTTTTGTCACCAAAGCCCCATATACTACCCACCATTGCGACCTGTACGCTCTCGTTGGATGGCCCTCGCTTAATATTCGTCGCCAAACCCACTGGCTCCATGTCATCTACAAGACCCTGCTAGGTAAAGTCCCCCCTTATCTCAGCTCGCTGGTCACCATTGCATCTCCCACCTGTAGCACACGCTCCAGCAGGTATATCTCTCTAGTCACCCCCAAAACCAATTCTTTCTTTGGCCGCCTCTCCTTCCAGTTCTCTGCTGCCAATGACTGGAACGAACTACAAAAATCTCTGAAACTGGAAACACTTATCTCCCTCACTAGCTTTAAGCACTAACTGTCAGAGCAGCTCACAGATTACTGCACCTGTACATAGCCCACCTATAATTTAGCCTAAACAACTACCTCTTTCCCTACTGTATTTAATTAATTAATTTATTTTCCTCCTTTGCACCCCATTATTTTTATTTCTACTTTGCACATTCTCCCATTGCAAATCTACCATTCCAGTGTTTTACTTGCTATATTGTATTTACTTTGCCACCATGGCCTTTTTGCCTTTACCTCCCTTATCTCACCTCATTTGCTCACATCGTATATAGACTTGTTTATACTGTATTATTGACTGTATGTTTGTTTTACTCCATGTGTAACTCTGTGTCGTCGTATGTGTCGAACTGCTTTGCTTTATCAAGGCCAGGTCGCAATTGTAAATGAGAACTTGTTCTCAACTTGCCTACCTGGTTAAATAAAAGTGAAATAAATAAATAAATAAATAAAAATTACTGGGACTAAAATAGAATTTGAGAAAGAGCAGTAAAGTGTTTTCCAATAACCTAGCTGTCAAATGTTAGTGGAGACCCATTGCCTTTCTAGGGAGTGGCTGGTGCTTCACTCTAAGAAATAAGGGTACGGTTAGGGTACAGTATTGTTCCCTGGGGTTCAAAAATATCAAAATACATATGATGCACCTTCATTAGGTACACATAATGATTTCACATGGTATAATGGTACCCAATATTTTGAACATAAAGGTACAATAATCACATACTCACTCTCAAAAAAATAGGTACAGATCGAAGTTACATTTCTGTTTCCCAGGGTACAAACATATTTTGTGTACCCTCAATGCCCTGAATACCCACCATAAGTTACAATGATGAATGTTTTTCCCCTAAAAGGAACTAATGTCTTTGACACCGGGCTGGTACCCTAAAATGTCCAATTGTTTTTAATATCTGTGTTTTTGCATGTACTTTGATTGATTGATTCATCTCATGCTTTGCAAAGATAAATAAATACAAATCTAAACTAATCCGATTAGTTAGTTTGACTTATTGCACCCGATTAGTTAGTTTGACTTATTGCACCCGTTTTTTCCAGTAGGTAGTCTCCTCACTATGTTACTAACTCTGGCAGTCATTCTAAATGCAGTTTGCAGGTGAATACAAATTCCTGTTGTTGGATATCCAAACTCTAGCTGGATTCCAATAGAAATTACACTTTGCAAACCAGCAGAATGTGACTTGCAGGTAGTTTTGAAAAATTCAGGTAACTTTCCCAAATTTCCCAGTTTTCCAGAAATCCTGGTTGGAAGATTCCTGGAAATAGGAGGGAATAAGCAGGAAATCTTTCAACTAGTATTTCTTGAAAATCTGGGAGTTTTGGGAGTTACGGGAATTTGGAAACCCTACTTGCAGGCCTGATGTGTTCTGTAAAACATGAGTTTCAGGCCACTGTATTAGGGTAAAACTAGGCTTCAAAATAAGACCTTCTTAAATATTGAATGTATTACCATAAAGAGTTTAAATGTAATGATGCTACAGTATATAGCATGGGTATTTAACTCTTACTTTATGAGGTCCGGAGCCTGCTAGTTTTCTGTTCTACCTGATAATGAATTGCACTCAGCTGGTGTGACAGGCCTAAATCCAGAGGGGAATAATGAAAAATAGCAGTGGAACTGGCTTCGAGCTCCACAGTTGAGTTTGAGGGATTTATAGAATGCTGTGCTGCTGGTAACATAGAGTAGTACTGTATCTCCATCATGACAACGCAGGCTTTGGAATAACAAAAGTCATTATTTTATGTAGATGTGTAAAAAGACTGAAATGTTAACAATAACTTTTGATCCCCATTTTAACTCAATGATGGTGTTTGCAAGAGAGATGAGAGATGGGTGGTACACATCAGCTAACAATGACATATCTCTCTGTTTCAGTAACAATTCTCTACCCCTCCCTCTTGCCTGTGCTCACTCTCTCCATCCAAAGGGGGAGAAAATGTTGATAAATTCTCATATTAGGCCATGCAAGGTAAACTCCCCTGGACCCTGGAGAGCAATGGTGTGTGTGTGTGTGTGTGTGTGTGTGTGTGTGTGTGTGTGTGTGTGTGTGTGTGTTTCTGTGTGCGCGTGCGTGTGTGTGTGTTCTGTAATTTACCTCCCCAATACAGGGTTTCATTGATCGGGTCCCGGCAGACACCAAAATTAAGACAAAGTGATGAAGTGGAGGCGGTGGGTTGTCATTGTCCCTGTGTGAGCCTTATGGCCTGTTGTCCTGTCACAAACAAATGAGAAGTGGGGTACTCTGGAATGATTAACACAATCTGTTCCAAAAACACACTCCATCATTGTTAATGGGGAAGTTGGCGGCCTGAATGAGGAAGAAAAGCAGTTTTGCCCTCAGTGCTATCACTCAGAAGAAATGCTAAGTAAGGAGGGGAGATTGCTAATCTAACCATTAAGGCGAAAGGAATACAGGGGCGTCATACATATGGAATTTTAGAAGATTCTGTCATCAATTTCAATGTATTTGTATCTATTCTATTATACAATACCAGCCAGATCCGGGTTCACACTTTAACTGTGCTTGATTGAGGTTGCCTGTCTGGTGCAATTTGGCACTTCACTTGTCTTCCCATTTGTACTTCAGGCAGGCCCAATCAAACACACAAAGTATTTGAAAGATTTGAAATACTATTTGAACACAGGAGATCTTATACTAACCATACCTCACTCTTTTTCCAGCTACGGATGGATGAAACAGAGGGACATGCGTGACAAAAGAGGAGTTTATTCCTTTCTGTTTATTATTTTCCTTAGTGTTAGCACTGCAGACTCCGGACTAACTCTAGATTAGCGGCAGAGAGTTCGATCCCAGTGATCACTACCTTCATGTCTTCTCTGTATCTGCTTTCCCAATCATGACTTCCTAAAAAGTGCTATCTAGATGTATTATCAGATGTATGAAATACTTATCATCAGCATTGGTATACAAAGTCGGAGTACCTGAGTCCTTCATTACAAAGCATCATTAGGAGAAAAGTTTGGTCCATCTGCATTTAGCTAGTGTGTGTCACCCAATGTCTTGTGATAGACTAGCGTCCTGTCCAGGGGATGTACTTGTATTTCAAGATGTCTCACGCTACAGAAACAGGAGATACTGTAGGCTTCTGCTTTATAGGTTGTTCTGGCCTAGACAAGGCTACTTGTCACCAAAGAGAACTATTGATTGAAGGTTATTATTCTGAATAAGAGAACAAACGACAAACCCCAATGAATAATTTAATTCAAGTAAAAGGGTCACACCTTTGAATAATAGCACCATAATTCAAAATGAAATTGGACCGTTCCTAATCTAAATGTTAATGAAGCTAAGGTTTGATGTTTTGGTTTCAGTTTTATGAATTGGCGATGGATGATGTATTGATTCTGTTGTTCCTCTGTGATGCAAATGGTAGTTAATTGGTAGAATATTTTACAACCTTAAACATTAGAGGGATAGAGCTTTGATCCTGAACCTGGACTTGTGGACATCTTCCATGAGTTCTCGTCGTCAAACAAGCAAATCTGTCCTTTTGCATTGAAGTCTTACTGAGGGGGATATAAATGTCTCACAGCGGTTCCTTTCGTTTTGGCCTTGCGTCAAAAACTTGGACGGCCTTTCGGTTAAAAGGTTTGTTTCTCGTTGATTTGAACCCACAGGATCAAATAAGAGGAAAGGAGAGAGAGGACCATAAGCTTCAGTCATCCAGGATGGCACTGGCTTCACCAGTATCCTCTGGATACATTAAAGTTACAGCAGCAGCCCCATGACAAGAATTAGGTACTTTCCTCTAACCACTGATCCATGGTCAGATTTATCCTCCGCCTAATGGTTAGGTTTGTGGTGGAGGGAATCTGATCCTAGATCTGTGGGGCAACTTCTACTTTGTGATAAGGACAGCTATGTTTTACAATGGCTGTCAGGATGTGCCAAACCTTATTATGTCTCCTGACGTTATAGCAACTTTACGGGTATTCTGCTGGTGCTGGTGCATACTGAAAGGAGCTATTTGGTGCTTCACTGTAACATTTAGGAATTTTCAATAAAATCCTTCAACTGAAATTGTTATTAAGTAACATTTTCGTCGCAAACACAACTCTTGTTGAACTCACCTCTAATGTCATAAAATACGTCAGAATGATGTCACTGCGACCAGTTTTGCCAGCTGGGCGCACTGTTCTAAGGTTAGCTCTTTGTAAGTCATTGGTAGTCTGTCCACATTTAAAGGGATAGTTCACCCAAATTACAAATGTACATTCATGATTTGTTTTCTTACCTTGACATAAGAGACTAAAATCGAAGTGTATGTTAATTTGCAGGCATATGCAGATAAAAAGTAGCCTGTATTTGTGTCCAATGATATTCATGAGTATGTGTTTGACTCCTTACTGTGTGGGTGTGTGCGTGTGTCTTGCATCAGTTCTACTGTCCTCCAGGGTGTATAGTTATTTGCGGTCAGGTCACTTTGACATTTCAGCACATTACTCCTGTGTCTCAGCCTACCTCCTTTCTCGTCTGTGACCTTTCCACTCACACACACTGCTGACAATGTGTTGAGTCAGGGAAGGCCAACGGCAATGGTGAAGTGCATTCCACAAGCATCTTATACACTAAATCTCAAATTATCGGGACGTTTTTTGCTGAAATTGTGTCTCAAGAGAAGTAATTACAATATAGCAATTAAACACTGGAATGGTAGATATGCAGTAGATGAATGTGCAAAGTAGAAATACTAGGGTGCAAAGGAGCAAGATAAATAAATAAATACAGTAGGGGATGAGGTAGTTGGTTGGGCTATTTACAGATGGGCTATGTACAGGTGCAGTGATCTGTGAGCTGCTCTGACAGCTGGTGCTTAAAGCTAGTGAGGGAGATAAGTGTCTCCAGTTTCAGTGATTTTTATAGTTCATTCCAGTCATTGGCAGCAGAGAACTGGAAGGAAAGGCGGCCAAAAGAGGAATTGGCTTTGGGGGTGACCAGTGAGATATACCTGCTGGAGCGTGTGCTACGGGTGGGTGCTGCTATGGTGACCAGCGAGCTGAGATAAGGCGAGGCTTTACCTAGCAGGGACTTGACCTGGAGCCTGGAGCCAGTGGGTTTGGCGACGAATATGAAGCGAGGGCCAGCCAACGAGAGCGTACAGGTCGCAGTGGTGGGTAGTATATGGAGCTTTGGTGACAAAACGGATGGCACTATGATAGACTGCATCCAATTTGTTGAGTAGAGTGTTGGAGGCTATTTTGTAAATGACATCGCCGAAGTCGAGGATCGGTAGGATGGTCAGTTTTACGAGGGTATGTTTGGTATCATTAGTGAAGGATGCTTTGTTGCGAAATAGGAAGCCAATTCTGGATTTAATTTTGGATTGGAGATGTTTGATGTGAGTCTGGAAGGAGAGTTTGCAGTCTAACCAGACACCTAGGTATTTGTAGTTGTCCACATATTCTAAGTCAGAACCGTCCAGAGTAGTGATGCTCGTCTGGAGAAGAGGAGGACCGATTATGATTTTTCAACGCCGTATTTGTAATAATGACAATTACAACAAAACTGAATTAACACTTATTTTAAAACACTTAATATAATACATCAATAAAATCAATTTAGCCTCAAATAAATAATGAAACATGTTCAATTTGGTTTAAATAATGCAAAAACAAAGTGTTGGAGAAGAAAGTAAAAGTGCACTATGTGCCATGTAAGAACGCTAACTTTTAAGTTCCTTGCACAGAATATGAGAACATATGAAAGCTGGTGGTTCCTTGTAACATGAGTCTTCAATATTCCCAGGTAAAAAGTTTCAGGTTGTAGTTATTATAGGAATTATAGGACTATTTATCTCTATACCATTTGTATTTCATATACCTTTGACTATTGGATGTTCTTATAGGTACTTTAGTATTGCCAGTGTAACAGTATAGCTTCCATACCTCTCCTTGCACCTGGGCTCGAACCAGGAACACAACGACAACAGCCACCCTCGAAGCAACATTACCCATGCAGAGCAAGGGGAACAACTACTCCAAGTCTCAGAGCGAGTGACGTTTGAAATGCTATTAGCGCGCACCCCGCTAACTAGCTAGCCATTTCACATCACATCGTTACACCAGCTTAATCTCGGGAGTTGATAGGCTTGAAGTCATAAACAGCAGAGCTGCTGGCAAAACGCATGAAAGTGCTATTTGAATGAATGCTTATGAGCCTGCTGGTGCCTACCATCGCTCAGTCAGACTGCTCTATCAAATCATAGACTTAATTATAACATAATAACACACAGAAATGCGAGCCTTAGGTCATTAATATGGTCGAATCCGGAAACTATCATCTCGAAAACAAGACGTTTATTCTTTCAGTGAAATACGGAACCGTTCCGTATTTTATCTAACGGGTGGCATTCATCAGTCTAAATATTCCTGTTACATTGCACAACCTTCAATGTTATGTCATAATTACGTAAAATTCTGGCAAATTAGTTCGCAATGAGCCAGGCGGCCCAAACTGTTGCATATACCCTGACTCTGCGTGCAATGAACGCAAGAGAAGTGACACAATTTCACCTGGTTAATATTGCCTGCTAACCTGGATTTCTTTTAGCTAATTGCAGGTTTAAAAATATATACTTCTGTGTATTGATTTTAAGAAAGGCATTGGTGTTTATGGTTAGATACACGTTGGAGCAACGCCAGTCCTTTTTCGCGAATGCGCACTGCATCGATTATATGCAACGCAGGACACACTAGATAAACTAGTAATATCATCAACCATGTGTAGTTATAACTAGTGATTATGATTGATTACGTTTAATGCTAGCTAGCAACTTACCTTGGCTTCTTACTGCATTCGCATAACAGGCGGTCTCCTCATGAGGCAGGTGGTTAGAGCGTTGGACTAGTTAACCGTAAGGTTGCAAGATTTAATCCCTGAGCTGACAAGGTAAAAATCTGTGGTTCTGCCCCTGAACGGCCAGAAGTATACAGAATTGTGTCGTCTGCGTAGAGGTGGATCAAAGACTCACCAGCAGCAAGAGCTGCAAGAGCTGCAAGAGCAACATCATTGATATATAGAGAGAAGAGAGTCGGCCCAACAATTGAACCCTGTGACACCCCCATAGACACTGCCAGAGGTCAGGACAACAGGCCCTCCGATTTGACACACTGAACTCTATCGGAGAAGTAGTTGGTGAACAAGGGGAGGCAATCATTTAAGAAACCAAGGCTGTTGAGTCTGCCGATAAGGATGTGGTGATTGACAGAGTCGAAAGCCTTGGCCAGGTCAATGAATACGGCTGCATAGGTATACATATATACCAATTGATTTTTTTGTTCTTGAATTTAAGTTGTACTAAGCCTTATGTAGCACCTTACGCACACCAAGGACACTTCACAAGCACAGAATATTAAATGCAACAAATAAAGTATAGATTGAAAAGATTAAGTCAAAAAACGATGAAAAGGTAAGTAATGCGAGACAGTGTTGAAGCGTTGACAGATTGTGTTTCAGAGTCACAGTTAAAGGGGAAGCTAATTCAAAATCCTAATTCTACACTGCGGTGACTGGATGGGTGGAAGCAATATGGTGGAAACACCACTTGTAGCTGATTGACACCTTGTCCTAGGTAACCCTGTAGATCTGAGAGGATTGGATAAGTTTAAGCATTTTGGTAACAGCTTCATCTTGCTTTCTGGCTGAGCAGATGTCGCCATTAGGGTTGCAAAACTAGCGGTAATTTATCGAAGTTACCAGAATTGGGGTAATAAACAGGTAATAGGCCTATATGGAAACCTATGTAATTTAGGTAATTTACATCTGAGTAACAAACAAAAAAAGTAGTTGAATAAAATGCAATTTTGTTCTTAATCTTTATATCTGTTGGTTTAGTCAGATTTTTTTGTTTTGACTAATGTTTTTTGTTTTTGTTTTCATTTCTACAATTGTAAAGTGACTTTGGGTCCTTGAAAGGTGCTATATAAGACCCATGTACTATTAATATTATTATTATTATTATTATTATTATCTGTGGCCATATTGTCCATGAGTTCCTAGTGGATAGAACATATGGTTCAAGAGAAAAGAGCCAAATGAATGAAAAAAAGCATCTAATAAAAAATGGCATCATATTCAATTACCTCTGCAACTCTTCCAGCTATTGACGTTTTTTAACAACTGCAACCAGGGTGGCACAAAAACAGTTACAACAAAGACATGTTGACATAGTAAAATACAGTGCCTTGCGAAAGTATTCCGCCCCCTTGAACTTTGCGACCTTTTGCCACATTTCAGGCTTCAAACATAAAGATATAAAACTGTATTTTTTTTTGTGAAGAATCAACAACAAGTGGGACACAATCGTGAAGTGGAACGACATTTATTGGATATTTCAAACTTTTTTAACAAATCAAAAACTGAAAAATTGGGCGTGCAAAATTATTCAGCCCCCTTAAGTTAATACTTTGTAGCGCCACCTTTTGCTGCGATTACAGCTGTAAGTCGCTTGGGGTATGTCTCCATCAGTTTTGCACATCGAGAGACTGAAATTTTTTCCCATTCCTCCTTGCAAAACAGCTCGAGCTCAGTGAGGTTGGATGGAGAGCATTTGTGAACAGCAGTTTTCAGTTCTTTCCACAGATTCTCGATTGGATTCAGGTCCGGACTTTGACTTGGCCATTCTAACACCTGGATATGTTTATTTTTGAACCATTCCATTGTAGATTTTGCTTTATGTTTTGGATCATTGTCTTGTTGGAAGACAAATCTCCGTCCCAGTCTCAGGTCTTTTGCAGACTCCATCAGGTTTTCTTCCAGAATGGTCCTGTATTTGGCTCCATCCATCTTCCCATCAATTTTAACCATCTTCCCTGTCCCTGCTGAAGAAAAGCAGGCCCAAACCATGATGCTGCCACCACCATGTTTGACAGTGGGGATGGTGTGTTCAGCTGTGTTGCTTTTACGCCAAACATAACGTTTTGCATTGTTGCCAAAAAGTTCAATTTTGGTTTCATCTGACCAGAGCACCTTCTTCCAAATGTTTGGTGTGTCTCCCAGGTGGCTTGTGGCAAACTTTAACCGACACTTTTTATGGATATCTTTAAGAAATGGCTTTCTTCTTGCCACTCTTCCATAAAGGCCAGAGTTGTGCAATATACGACTGATTGTTGTCCTATGGACAGAGTCTCCCACCTCAGCTGTAGATCTCTGCAGTTCATCCAGAGTGATCATGGGCCTCTTGGCTGCATCTCTGATCAGTCTTCTCCTTGTATGAGCTGAAAGTTTAGAGGGACGGCCAGGTCTTGGTAGATTTGCAGTGGTCTGATACTCCTTCCATTTCAATATTATCGCTTGCACAGTGCTCCTTGGGATGTTTAAAGCTTGGAAAATCTTTTTGTATCCAAATCCGGCTTTAAACTTCTTCACAACAGTATCTCGGACCTGCCTGGTGTGTTCCTTGTTCTTCATGATGCTCTCTGCGCTTTTAACAGACCTCTGAGACTATCACAGTGCAGGTGCATTTATACGGAGACTTGATTACACACAGGTGGATTGTATTTATCATCATTAGTCATTTAGGTCAACATTGGATCATTCAGAGATCCTCACTGAACTTCTGGAGAGAGTTTGCTGCACTGAAAGTAAAGGGGCTGAATAATTTTGCACGCACAATTTTTCAGTTTTTGATTTGTTAAAAAAGTTTGAAATATCCAATAAATGTCGTTCCACTTCATGATTGTGTCCCACTTGTTGTTGATTCTTCACAAAAAAATACAGTTTTATATCTTTATGTTTGAAGCCTGAAATGTGGCAAAAGGTCGCAAAGTTCAAGGGGGCCGAATACTTTTGCAAGGCACTGTAGATAGATGCGGTGAATACAACAGGTGTAATACAACTTACAGTGAAATGCTTACTTATGAGCCCCTAACCAACAATGCTGTTAAAAAAATACAGATAAGAATAAGAAATAAAAGTAACATGTAATTAAAGAGTAGCAGTAAAATAACAATAGAGAGACTATATACTATATACTATATACAGGATCAATGTGAGTGGTTAGTTGTGGTATGTACATGTAGGTAGAGTTTTTAAAGTGACTATGCATAGATGATAACAAGAGAGAGTGGCAGTGGTGTAAAAGGGGGGGACAATGCAAATAGTCTGGGTAGCCATTTGATTAGGTGTTCAGGTGTCTTATGGCTTGGGGGTAGAAGCTGTTAAGAAGCCTTTTGGACCTAGACTTGGCGCTCCGGTACCGCTTGCCGCGCTGTAGCAGAGAGAACAGTCTATGACTAGGGTGGCTGAAGTCTTTGACAATTTTTTAGGACCTTCCCATGACACCGCCTGGTATAGAAGTCCTGGATGGCAGGAAGCTTGGCCCCAGTGATGTACTGGGCCGTTCGCACAACCCTCTGTAGTGCCTTGCAGTCGGAGGCTGAGCAGCTGCCATACCATACCAGTCAGAATGCTCTCAATGGTGCAGCTGTAGAACCTTTTGAGGATCTGAGGACCCATGCCAAATCTTTTCAGTCTCCTGAGAGGGAATAGGTTTTTGTTGTGCCCTCTTCATGACTGTCTTGGTGTGCTTGGACCATGTTAGTTTGTTGGTGATGTGGACACCAAGGAACTTGAAGCTCTCAACCTGCTCCACTGCAGCCCCGTCAATGAATATGGGGGAGTGCTTGGTCCTCTTTTTCCTGTAGTCCACAATCATCTCCTTTGTCTTGATCACGTTGAGGGAGAGGTTGTGTCCTGGCACCACACGGCCAGGTCTCTGACCTCCTTCCTATAGGCTGTCTCGTCGTTGTTGGTGATCAGGCCTACCACTGTTGTGTCATTAGCAAACTTAATGATGGTGTTGGAGTCGTGACTGGCCGTGCAGTCATGAGTGAACAGGGAGTACAGGAGGAGACTGAGCACGCATCCCTGAGGAGCCCCTGTGTTGAGGATCAGCATGGCGGATGTGTTGTTACCTACCCTTACCACCTGGGGGCGGCCTGTCAGGAAGTCCAGGATCCAGTTGCAGAGGGAGGTGTTTAGTCCCAGGGTCCTTAGCTTATTGATGAGCTTTGAGGGCACTATGGTGTTGAACGCTGAGCTGTGGTCAATGAAAAGCATTCTCACATAGGTGTTCCGTTTGTCCAGGTGGGAAAGGGCAGTGTGGAGTGCAATATAGATTGCATCATCTGTGGATCTGTTGGGGCGGTATGCAAATTGGAGTGGGTCTATGGTTTCTGGGTTAATGGTGTTGATGTGAGCCATGATCAGCCTTTCAAAGCACTTCATGGCTACAGAAGTGACTGCTACGGGTCGGTAGTAATTTAGGCAGGTTACCTTAGTGTTCTTGGGCACAGGCACTATGTCTGTCTTGAGCTTTCGCTAGCTAACTTGCTACATAGTATCGACTGGTTTCAGCCCGCTAGCGAACTTGCAACAAAGTTTCATGAGCTCAAGACCAACACAGCTGCATTTGTGTCCCGTATGTCTTACCATTTGTCAGCAAGACTCGTCAATTCATTTAGGCCTAATGACAATCGCAGAATGTCATTACATTTTGGGGTGTTTTTTAACAAATGTCTTTCTCTTCATCAAATTGCCGGTGCACAGTGCACTGTTTGGATGCTGGAATTAGGCCTATTTTGGAGTGGACGAATGTGTGCAGGTAGCCTGCTTTTTTAAGTGATTTGTTTGACAATCAGATTAAAACATAATGACTGGTGGGGTTCATGTCACATTAAAAGGTAATACATGTTTACCGTTAAAATACATCTTTACTATTAGGACCATTTTTGGGGGGGGGGCACAAATAGGAAGTCCAGTGAAAAAAATAGAGACCCCCAAATGTCCCAGTATAATTTACACTCTGTGAGGTATGTAAGGACTTCGATTTGAGAGGTGGTGCCTGGAAAGTGTTGTGGGTACCCTTCTCCCCCATAATAATTCTAAAAGCACTCAGGTCCCCATTGTCAGTAAAGAGCCATTATCTGTGTCTCTTGTTCACAACTTGATCATGGAGGGCTTTAGTGGCAGCACTTGCAAGCCATTTTCTGCACAGATGTAATTTAAATATGACATTGGAGCTTAAATAAATAGATAAACCCAATCCAGGGCCTAGCCACGGTGTTCATATAGGGGAGCATAATAACCTGACAGGAGGGATTCACCCAGATGAGACAGGCAGTTTGAAGGGCAACCCAAATCCTTAGAAATCCTCTGCATAGGCCCACTTCAGTAGAGTCTGTAATTGCTTAATAAAGTCAACAAGCAGAACCACAACTGTACATAAGCCAGTATAAGAGCAGGTTGCCATTGCACAGGATATTCACAAGAGATGTGGGAGCTGAATCAGGAGGAAGTGGACCTCGCTTAGTAAGCAGCGTTACATCCGTTACAAATGGTGCCTTGACTGCAGTTGCGCTCAGCACAATGCTGGGGTCGCTGTCGAGTAAGTTTGGTGGGTGAATGTGGCGCATGGGGATGTGTGTCAGCCTGAAGTGTTCCCACTTGCGCCGCCAAATAGCTAGCTTTTCACGTGGCGCAAATTGGTAAGACACTTTGGGAGAGTGATCACATGCTAGCAAGGCAAAGGTCCTGGTTTGAGCCTCGATGTGAGCTGAATCAGGAGGAAGCGGTACTCGCTAAGCAAGCAGCGTGACGTCCACTACATAAGCAGTCTATGGACAAGGGAAGACAGTAATTCATGCATTGGCCACTGTCACAATTTGTAATTTGGAAGAACTATCCCTTTTAAATGCCCTGAAGCTCAACTGTGTCCCAGGCCAGGCTCCCCCTGCACCAGTCTTTATGCTCCATCTTCGCCCCAAGGAGCCATCCAGTCAGCAGATTTGTTCACTGTTACTGTCCCATAGCCTCCGGCAACTCAGTCTCACTTCCAGGGCCCCTAATTCTATTTGGATGGGGTACTTTGATGTTCCAGGCCCTTTGCATCCTTGCATTTACTTTACACAGCGCAAGAGAGAGGAATGAGGCTAGGCTTGATAATTTTTTTAAATAGCTCACTTCAGTGGCTTTAGGTACCTTTCTGGGATGAGTAATGAATTCAGACTTCAGAGAGATGATGAAACGGCGAGGGGGAGATAATATTACTAGTATTAATATATTAAAATATATTATTATCTTTCTCTCCTGTTTAAATTATTTCAGGAGGAGCTAAGGGTAAAAATAAACCAAATGACATGACACAGTTTGGTCCATAAAACTAAGATGGTCTAGTTAAAGCCCACCATGAAGATTTATATACAGTTGAAGTCGGAAGTTTACATACACTTAGGTTGTAGTCATTAAAACTTGTTTTTCAACCACTCCATTTCTTGTTAACAGACTATAGTTTTGGCAAGTCGATCTACTTTGTGCATGACACAAGTAATATTTCCAACAATTGTTTACGAACAGATTCACTGTATCACAATTCCATTGGGTTAAAATTTTACATACACTAAGTTGACTGTGCCTATAAACAGCTTGAAAAATGCCAGAAAATGATGACATGGCTTGAGTCAATTGGAGGTGTACCTGTGGATGTATTTCAAGGCCTACCTTCAAAACTCAGCGCCTCTTTGCTTGACATCATGGGAAAATCAAAAGAAATCAACACAGACCTCAGGAAAAAAAAAGGAGACCACAAGTCTGGTTCATCCTTGGGAGCAATTTCCAAACGCCTGAAGGTACCACGTTCATAAGTACGAACAATAGTATGCAAGTATAAACGCCATGGGACCACGCAACCATCATACCACTCAGGAAGGAGAAGCGTTCTGTCTCCTAGAGATGAACGTACTTTGGTGCAAAAAGTTCAAATCAATCCCAGAAGAACAGCAAATTACCTTGTGAAGATGCTGGAGGAAACAGGTACAAAAGTATCTATAGCCACAGGGTCCTATATCGGCATAACCTGAAAGGCCGCTCATCAAGGATGACTGCACAAAAACCGCCATAAAAAAGCAAGACTACGGTTTGCAACTGCACATGGGTACAAAGATCGTACTTTTTGTAGAAATGTCCTCTGGTCTGATGAAACAAAAATAGAACTGTTTGGCCATAATGACCACTGTTATGTTTGGAGGAAAAAGGGGGAGGCTTACATACCGAAGAACACCATCCCAACCGTGAAGCACGAGGTGGCAGCATCATGTTGTGGGGATGCTTTGCTGCAGGAGGGACTGGTGCACTTCACAAAATAGATGGCATCATGAGGATGAAAATGATGTGGATGAAAATGATGTGGATATATTGAAGCAACATCTCAAGACATCAGTCAGGAAGTTAAAGCTTGGTCGCAAGTGGGTCTTCCAAATGGACAATTTTCTTTATTTTTTATTTAACCAGTTAGGCTAGTTGAGAACAAGTTCTCATTTGCAACTGCGACCTGGCCAAGATAAAGCGTAGCAACTCGACACATACAACAACACATGGAATAAACAAAACATACAGTCAATAATACAGTAGAACAAAAGAAAACAAAAAGTCTATATACAGTGAGTGCAAATGAGGTAGGTTACGGAAATAAATAGGCCATGGTGGCGACGTAATTACAATATAGCAATTAAACACTGGAATGGTAGATCGGCAGAAGATGAATGTGCAGGTAGAGATACTGGGGTGCAAAGGAGCAAAATAAATAAATAAATACCAGTATGGGGATGAGGTAGGTAGATAGATGGGCTGTTTACAGATGGGCTATGTACATGTGCAGTGATCTGTAAGTTGCTCTGACAGCTGGTGTTTAAAGCTAGTGAAGGAGATGTGAGTCTCCAGCTTCAGAGATTTTTGCAATTTGCTCCAGTCATGGGCAGCAGAGAACTGGAAGGAAAGACGACCAAAGGAGGAATTGGCTTTGGGGGTGACCAGTGAGATATACCTGCTGGAGTGCGTGCTACGAGTGGGTGCTGCTGTGGTGACCAGTGAGCTGAGATAAGGCCGGGCTTTACCTAGCAGAGACTTGCAGATAACCTGTAGCTAGTGGGTTTGGCGACGAGTATGAAGTGAGGGCCAACCAACGAGAGCATACAGGTCGCAATGGTGGGTAGTGTATGGGGCTTTGGTGACAAAACGGATGGCACTGTGATAGACTGCATCCAGTTTGTTGAGTAAAGTGTTGGAGACTATTTTATAGATGACAACACCGAAGTCGAGGACCGGTAGGATGGTCAGTTTTACGAGGGTATGTTTGGCAGCATGAGTGAAGGAACCTTTGTTGAGAAATAGGAAGCCGATTCTAGATGTCATTTTTGATTGTAGATGCTTAATGTGAGTCTGGAAGGAGAGTTTACAGTCTAACCAGACACCCAGGTATTTGTAGCTGTCCACGTATTCTAAGTCAGAACCGTCCAGAGTAGTAATGCTGGACGGGCGAGCAGGTGCCGGCAGTGATCGATTGAATAGCATGCATTTAGTTTTATTTGCGTTTAAGAACAGTTGGAGGCCACGGAAGGAGAGTTGTATGGCATTGAAACTCGTCTGGAGGTTAGTTTACACAGTGTCCAAGGAAGGGCCAGAAGTATACAGAATGGTGTCGTCTGCGTAGAGGTGGATCAGAGAATCACCAGCAGCAAGAGCAACATCATTGATGTATACAGAAAAGAGAGTCGGCCCGAGAATTGAACCCTGTGGCACACCCATAGAGACTGTCAGAGGTCCGGACAAACAGGCCCTCCGATTTGACACACTGAACTCTATCAGAGAAGTAGTTGGTAAACCAGGCGAGGCAATCATTTGAGAAACCAAGGCTGTCGAGTCTGCCAATAAGAATGTTGTGATTGACAGAGTCGAAAGCTTGGGCCAGGTCGATGAATATGGCTGCACAGTAATGTCTCTTATCGATTGTGGTTATGATGTCGTTTAGAACCTTGAGCGTGGCTGAGGTGCATCCATGACCAGCTCTGAAACCAGATTGCATAACAGAGAAGGTATGGTGGGATTCGAAATGGTAAGTTATCTGTTTGTTAACTTGGCTTTCGAAGACCGTAGAAAAACAGGGTAGAGTAGATATAGGTCTGTAGCAGTTTGGGTCTAGAGTGTCACCCCCTTTGAAGAGGGGGATGACCGCGGCAGCTTTCCAATCTTTGGGAATCTCAGACGAAACGAAAGAGAGGTTGAACAGGCTAGTAATAGGGGTTGCAACAATTTCGGCAGATAATTATAGAAAGAGAGGGTCCAGATTGTCTAGCCCGGCTGATTTGTAGGGGTCCAGATTTTGCAGCTCTTTCAGGACATCAGCTATCTGGATTTGGGTAAAGGAGAAATGGTGGGGGCTTCTGCAGGTTTCTGTGGAGGGTGCCGGGCAGTTGACCGGGGTAGGGGTAGCCATGTGGAAAGCATGGCCAGCCGTAGAGAAATGCTTATTGAAATTCTCAATTATAGTGAATTTATCGGTGGTGACAGTTTTTCTAGCCTCAGAGCAGTGGGCAGCTGGGAGGAGGTGCTCTTATTCTCCATGGACTTTACAGTGTCCCAGAACTTTTTTGAGTTAGTACTACAGGATGCAAATTTTTGTTTGAAAAAGCTTGCCTTAGCTTTTCTATCTGCCTGTGTATATTTGTTCCTGACTTCCCTGAAAAGTTGCAAATCACTATTCGATGCTAATGCAGAATGCCACAGGATGTTTTTGTGCTGGTCAAGGGCAGACAGGTCTGGAGTGAACCAATGACTATATCTATTCCTAGTTCTAATTTTTTTTTAGAGGGGCTTGCTTATTTAAGACGGTGAGGAAGGCACTTTTAAAGAATAGCCAGGCATCATCTACTGACGGGATGAGGTCAATGTTATTCCAGGATACCCCGGCCAGGTCAATTAGAAAGGCCTGCTCGCAGAAGTGTTTCAGGGAGCGTTTGACAGTGATGAGGGGTGGTCGTTTGGTCGCAGACCCATTACGGATGCAGGCAATGAGGCAGTGATCGCTGAGATCTTGATTGAAAACAGCAGAGGTGTATTTGGAGAGCGAATTAGTTAGGGAGACATCTATGAGGGTGCCCGTGTTTACTGATTTGGGGTTGTACCTGGTAGGTTCATTGATAATTTGTGTGAGATTGAGGGCATCAAGCTTAGTTTGTAGGATGTCCGGGGTGTTAAGCATGTCCCAGTTTAGGTCACCTAGTAGCACGAGCTCCGAAGATAGATGGGGGGCAATCAATTCACATATGGTATCGAGGGCACAGCTGGGGGCAGAGGGAGGTCTATAGCAAGCGGCAACGGTGAGAGACTTGTTTCTGGAAAGGTGAATTTTTAGAAGTAAAAGTTCAAATTGTTTGGGTACAGACTTAGATAGCCTGCAGAGTTCTGTATCTTTGCAGTAGATTGCAACACCGCCCCCTTTGGCAGTTCTAACTTGGCGGAAAACGTTATAGCCAGGATTCATACATGGCTAAGACATCTGGGTTGGCAGAGTGTGCTAAAGCAGTGAGTAAAACAAACTTAGGGAGTAGGCTTCTAATGTTAACATGCATGAAACCAAGGCTTTTACATTTACAGAAGTCAACAAATGAGAGCACCTGGGTGGTGGGAGTGGAGCTAGGCACTGTAGGACCTGGATTAACCTCCAAATCACCAGAGGAACAGAGGAGAAGTAGGATAAGGGTACGGCTAAAGACTATACGAACTGGCCTTCTAGCACGTTCAGAACAGAGAGTAAAAGGAGCAGGTTTCTGGGCGCGATAGCATAGATTCAAGGCATAGTGTACAGACAAAGGTAAGGTAGGATGTGAGTACATTGGAGGTAAACCTAGGAATTGAGTAATGAAGAGAGAGATATAGTCTCTAGAGATGTTTAAACCAGGTGATGTCATCGCATATGTAGGAGGTGGAACAACATGGTTGGTTAAGGCATATTGAGCAGGACTAGAGCCTTGTCCAGTAATGGACAAGGCATATTGATATTAGAGAGAGGCATGCGTAGCCAGGTGAACATATGCGTCCAGTGAGTGGTTGGGCTGGCTGGGGACACGGCAATTCAGACAGTTAGCAGGCTAACAAGCTAACAGTTAGTAGGCCGGGGCTAAACAAGCTAGCAGCTAGTAGACCGGGGCAAGCTAGCAGTTAGCATGCCAGGTTAGCAAGCAAGCAGTTAGCATGGACTAGCAGTTACAGACAGGGAAGGTAAGCTAGCAGTTAGCAGGCCGGGGCCGGCAGCTAGCAGTTAGTAGACCAGGGAAAGCTAGCAGTTAGCAGGCCGGGTTAGCAAGCAGTTAGCAGGGGCTAGCAGTTAGCAGACCGGGCAGGCAAGCTAGCAGGTAGCAGACCGGGCCCGGCAAGCTAGCAGTTAGCAGACTGGGTTAGCAAGCAAGCAGATAGCAGGGGCTAGAAAGCTAGCCTTTGGGGGACGTCACGATGGGGGTAAGTCTGTTTTTGCCTCTTCATGCGGTGACATCAAAAGACCAGTCGTGGAATTAGTAGGGTTCCAAGAAGCTCTAGGTAGCTAGCAGGCCTAGCTGGATAACATAATGGGCCTTCAGCGGGCGTCGCGCCTGAGGGGTCTGTTGGAGTCCTCAGGCAGATTATGTCGGTATTCCGGTCGTAGGGGATCTGCGGGGTTCCATGCCCCGTCCGGCTGTAGAAGGGGTCCGGATATTGTAGCCCAGGAGTATACTTCGGTGGTAGCACAGGAACCCTGGCCGGGCTAGCTTCAAGCTAATTGGTGCTTGCTCTGGGATGGAAACGCTAGCCAGGAGTAGTCATCCGGGATTGCGGTTAGCTAGTTGTGAAGATCCAGATGAAAATATTCAGTTTGCGGTAGGAATCCAGGGATAAAATGAACAGGTCTGTTATGCTCTGGTTAGAGTAACGTTGTTCGAACTGACGAGAGCTTTCCGAGCTGAAGGTTAGCTGATGACCGCCGGCAATTATATCCTTCCTGTTTGGCCCTGTCCGGGGGTGTCCTCGGATGGGGCCACAGTGTCTCCTGACCCCTCCTGTCTCAGCCTCCAGTATTTATGCTGCAGTAGTTTATGTGTCGGGGGGCAAGGGTCAGTTTGTTATATCTGGAGTACTTCTCCTGTCCTAATCGGTGTCCTGTGTGAATCTACGTGTGCGTTCTCTAATTCTCTCCTTCTTTCTTTCTTTCTCTCTCTCGGAGGACCTGAGCCCTAGGACCATGCCCCAGGACTACCTGACATGATGACTCCTTGCTGTCCCCAGTCCACCTGGCCGTGCTGCTGCTCCAGTTTCAACTGTTCTGCCTTATTATTATTCGACCATGCTGGTCATTTATGAACATTTGAACATATTGGCCATGTTCTGTTATAATCTCCACCCGGCACAGCCAGAAGAGGACTGGCCACCCCACATATGCTCTCTCTAATTCTCTCTTTCTTTCTCTCTCTCGGAGGACCTGAGCCCTAGGACCATGTTCCAGGACTAACTGACATGATGACTCCTTGCTGTCCCCAGTCCACCTGACCGTGCTGCTGCTCCAGTTTCAACTGTTCTGCCTTATTATTATTCGACCATGCTGGTCATTTATGAACATTTGAACATCTTGGCCATGTTCTGTTATAATCTCCACCCGGCACAGCCAGAAGAGGACTGGCCACCCCACATATGCTCTCTCTAATTCTCTCTTTCTTTCTCTCTCTCGGAGGACCTGAGCCCTAGGACCATGCTCCAGGACTAACTGACATGATGACTCCTTGCTGTCCCCAGTCCACCTGACCGTGCTGCTGCTCCAGTTTCAACTGTTCTGCCTTATTATTATTCGACCATGCTGGTCATTTATGAACATTTGAACATATTGGCCATGTTCTGTTATAATCTCCACCCGGCACAGCCAGAAGAGGACTGGCCACCCCACATATGCTCTCTCTAATTCTCTCTTTCTTTCTCTCTCTCGGAGGACCTGAGCCCTAGGACCATGTTCCAGGACTAACTGACATGATGACTCCTTGCTGTCCCCAGTCCACCTGACCGTGCTGCTGCTCCAGTTTCAACTGTTCTGCCTTATTATTATTCGACCATGCTGGTCATTTATGAACATTTGAACATCTTGGCCATGTTCTGTTATAATCTCCACCCGGCACAGCCAGAAGAGGACTGGCCACCCCACATAGCCTGGTTCCTCTCTAGGTTTCTTCCTAGGTTTTGGCCTTTCTAGGGAGTTTTTCCTAGCCACCGTGCTTCTACACCTGCATTGCTTGCTGTTTGGGGTTTTAGGCTGGGTTTCTGTACAGCACTTTGAGATATCAGCTGATGTACGAAGGGCTATATAAATACATTTGATTTGATTTGATGTGGATGGTTTGCTGACTGATAGCTGGTAGTTAGTTATCTGGCTAGCTTCAGTTGAGGGATTCCGGATCCGAAGTAAATATAAATACTTTAGGGAAAAAAAGCAGATCCATGCCACATTGGGTGAGGCGGGTTGCGGGAGAGTATTTAAATGTTTAGCAAAATATTTTAATGACAATGACCCCAAGCATACTTCCAAAGTTATGGCAAAATGGCTTAAGGACAACAAAGTCAAGGTATTGGTGTGGCCATCACAAAGCCCTGACCTAAATCCTATAGAACATTTGTGGGTAGAACTGAAAAAGCGTGTGTGAGCAAGGAGGCCTACAAACCTGACTCAGTTACACCAGCTCTGTCAGGAGGAATGGGCCAAAATTCACCCAATTTATTGTGGGAAGCTTGCGGGAGGCTACCCGAAACGTTTGACACAAGTTAAACAATTTAAAGGCAACGCTACCAAATACTAATTGAATGTATGTAAACTTCTGACCCACTGGGAATGTGATGAAAGAAATAAAAGCTGAAATAAATAATTCTCTCTACTATTATTCGGACATTTCACATTCTTAAAATAAAGTGGTGATCCTAACTGGCCTAAGACAGGGAATTTCTAATTCGATTAAATGTCAGTACTTGTGAAAAACTGAGCTTAAATGTATTTGGCTAAGGTGTATGTAAACTTCCAACTTCAATTGTAATTATATATGCCATTTAGTAGACACTTTATCCAAAGAGACTAACAGTTTTAATGTATGGGTGGTGCTGGGAATTGAACCTACTTTCCTGGTGTTGTCCGAGCATTGGTCTACCAACTGAGTTACAGAGGAACACACTGAGCTATAGAAGAGACATACATATGTTTTTATAGTCATGTATTTTGTTTCCTTGAATAACACTTAATCCCCAAATTCTACTACTACCTTCATGTGTTTTTATGAGTATATAACTCCCATTGACGCCCGTCCACTATGAGAGCAAACGAAGTGAGATACAGTGCCTTCGGAAAGTATTCAGACACCTTGACTGTTTCCACATTTTGTTATCTTACAGCTTATTATAAAATGTTTTAAAAAATAAAATAATAATCCTCAGCAATCTACATACAATACCCCACAATGACGTGAGAAAACACGTTTTTGAAATGTTTGCAAATCTATTCAAAATATAAAACAGAAATACCGTATTTATATTAGTATTCAGACCCTTTAATATGAGACTCGAAATTTAGCTCAGGTGCATCCATCCACTGTTTCCATTGATCATCCCTTGAGATGTTTCTACAACTTGATTGGAGTCCACCTGTGGTAAATTCAATTGATTGGACATGATTTGGAAAGGAACACACCTGTCTATATAAGGTCCCACAGTTGACAGTGCATGTCAGAACAAAAACCAAGCCATGAGGAGGAAGGATTGTCCGTAGAGCTCCAATACAGTATTGTGTCGAGGCACAGATCTGGGGAAGGGTACCAAAACATTGCTGCAGCATTGAAGGTCCCCAATAACACAGTGGCCTCCATCATTCTTAAATGGAAGAAGTTTGGAACCACCAAGACTCTTCCTAGAGCTGCCCGCCCGGGCAAACAGAGCAATCGGGGGAGAAGGGAGGTGACCAAGAACCCGATGGTCACTCTGACCGTGCTCTAGAGTAGCTTGAAAATAGCTGTGCAACAATGCTCCCCATCAAACTTGAGAGAGCTTGAGAGAATCTGCAGAGAAGAATGGGAGAAACTTCCCAAATACAGGTGTGCCAAGCTTGTAGCGTCATGCCCAAGAAGACTCGAGGCTGTAATCGCTGCTAAATGTGCTTCAACAAAGTACTGAGTAAAGGGTCTGAATACTTAACTAAATGCGATATTTCAGTTTTTTTATTTTGAGTAAATAAGCAACATTTACGAAAACCTGTTTTTGCTTTGTCATTAAGGGGTATTGTGTGTAGATTGATGAGGAGAAAAAAATCTGTATAATCAGTTTTAGAATAAGGCTATAAACTACCAAAATGTGGAAAATGTCAAGAGGTCAGAATACTTTCCGAAGGCACTGTACATAAAACTGTCAGCTGATTTCACTTCTAGTAATGGATACCAAAATACAGCTGTAAGTCTTAGCTGCACACTCCATTATTCACTGATGGAACGGCCTGTCGTGGCCCACGGAGACCCATAGCTTATCTGGGTAGAGGCAGCGAGCCCCTGCCAACTGTGCAAACCCTCAGAGGATAGTGAAGGAGCTGTGATGGGAGAAAATGTCCGGAGGAAAGGTGATAGATGGTGTTGTGACAGGTCCTCGTTTCTCTCACACGCTTTTTGTCAAGTCGTGGACTTAAGAGTGAGTCGGCAGGTCAACAGCTCTGTGATTTACGGCCTCATTCGGGCAATCGATTCCGACCAAGGTGAGAGCAGAAGGGGCTCAGACAGCCCAGCAGCCACTGAAAGCCAACTCCCCTCTCTACTTCTTCTCAGAGAGCAAAAGCAAAACATTTCTGTGGAGAGTAGCACTGCCAAAGGCACGTGTAATCTTATCAAGCGTGGAACGATTATGCTGAAGCAGAGTCCACTCCGGCTCCTATGACAGCACCCCGAAGTAATAAATAACATAAATTGAACCGTAGGTCTCTAACAATTGGTTTCCCAGTTAACTGCACTTCAGAATTACACACGACGTCTGGCTGCTCCTTTTAAGATGAGTTTGATAGATAACTGCCTTGCTTTGTCCTCAGACTAAATTAAGCTCTCTTCTAGTCTTCCCAGTTTGCACCGGACAAGTTTTAATTACATTTCATTCCGAGAAGAAAGAGAAAATGAAAGACTTGGCAATAGTCTTGCATGGGTGGTCAAACCAATTGTATGAGTGTAGGTGATAACATAAAGTAATTTCTCCTCAGCATTCCAGCTTAGTGTGCATCAACATGGTGCTTCTTTCTTTCTTTCATTTTCTGTCTTCCACATCAGGACAAGCTTGAGTCGAAGAGAAAAACGCTCTTCAAAGACAAAATAATGCGCAAATGTTTGGTTTGGCGAGACAATTTATGACAGAAAAGGTGTGTTATTTTTTTATAATGCAGTTCAGTAGCACCTAAAATGGCACTCTTTTCCTCCAGCAGCCTACTTTTCACAGAGCAGCAAATCAGATTGCCATTTAAGGCCTGAGCTGCCCATACTTCCATTACAGACATGGCCAGCTGTAAGGAGAGGCAACCCGTAGCCGAGGTGGACACGGAGTGGGAGTATTGATTACATTGACATTTTAGTCATTTAGCAAACGCTCTTATCCAAAGCAACTTACAGTTGTGAATAAATGCATTTTCATACTTTTTCATACTGGTCGCCCGTGGGTATCAAACCCACAACCCTGGTATTACAAGCACCATGCTCTACCGTACCAACTGATCCACACAGGACCAAACAGTGCATTTGGAAACTATTCAGACCCCTTGGCTTTTTCCACATTTTGTTACTTTCCAGCCATATTCTATAATGGATTCAATTGTTTATTGTCCTCATCTAACTACACACAATACCCCATAATGACAATGCAAAAACAGGTTTTTAAATTTTTTACAAATTTATTCAAAATAAACTGAAATATAATTTTTACGTAAGTATTCAGACCCTTCACTCAGTACTTTGTTGAAGCACCTTTGGCAGCGATCACAGCCTCGAGTTTTCTTGGGTATGAAGGGGAACCTTCAGCCCAGTCTGAGGTCTTGAGCACACTGGAGCAGGTTTTCATCAAGGACCTTTTTGTACTTTGCTCTGTTCATCTTTCCCTTGATCCTGACTAGTCTCCCAGTCCCTGCCACTGAAAAACACCCCCACAGCATGATGCTGCCACCACCATGCTTCACCGTAGGGATGGTGCCAGGTTTCCTTCAGACGTGACGCTTGGCATTCGGGCCAAAGAGTTTTATCTTGGTTTAATGAGACCAGATAATCTTGTTTCTCATGGTCTGAGAGTCCTTTAGGTACCCTTCCCCAGATCTCTGCCTCGACACAATCCTGTCTCTGAGCTCTACAAACAATTCCTTCGACATCATGGCCAAGTTTTTGCTCTGACATGCACTGTCAACTGTGGGACCTTATATAGACAGGTGTGTGCCTTTCCAAATCACGTCCAATCGAACAGGTGGACTCCAATCAAGTTGTAGAAACATCTCAAGGATGATCAATGAAATCAGGATGCACCTGAGCTCAATTTCGAGTCTCATAGCAAAGGGTCTGAATACTTATGTAAATAGGTTATTTCTGTTTTTGAAAAACCTGTTGTTTTTACTTTGTCATTATGGGGTATTGTGTGTAGATTAAAAAATAAATACAAATTATCAATTTTAGAATAAGGCTGTAACATAACAACATTTGGAAAAAGGAAGTTGTCTGAACACTTTCCAAACGAACTCTATATATCATATATTGATCAAAACAAAAGGCAGTCTGCAGAGCTTGATAGCACCAGTCAGACCTGTCCAATTTCAGTTTCCTGTAACAAGTCTTAAAAAACAGGCGTGCTCAGCCAGGTGTAGGCAGGTAGTACATCTGGACAACACTACTCTATTGAAACTTCTCCTGTAATGTAGTCACGGCAGATAACGAGTCAGCTAACAGTAATATCCACAGTAGTGTCCAGTGAAAGAGAGGTCCGACTGAATGTTGTCATGTGAAAATACCTCCTAACGTTATTATAACGTAAGACAAACCACTTCTCCATAGTGTACTAAAAGACATCTTGGTCGACCAGACCTCATTTACAGCTAATGATGTCACTGGGGAGCAATTGAGACGGTGAAAAATATTTAATCGCCTTAAATCCACTTCTCTCTCTCACCTCATCATTTTGGCATTATCAGTGTCATTAAAATGATTTATTTACTGTCTGTAAACATGGTTGACGGTTATGGTCTCAGGACAGTCATCACAGGAGTTACGGCAATGATTTCATTTGGACTTCTTTCTCATAAAACAGACCTGAGGAGACATTTAAAAGGTCTGTCCGACAGCTTTATAGCTATAAGGATGGCGCCAATGCCGTGGCACGCATATACTTAATTGGTGCCATACAGTTCTCCCCATCGTCATCTGTATCAGCTAGAGTCCCCCTCTGCGCCATCATCGGTTTTAGAGAAAACCTAACTCGTACCTTCCAAGGGATGTCAAGGGACATTTTAAGGAGAGAGAGGGAGATAAAGTATCAACATTGACAAGCAGGAGAGAGAGAGAGAGAGAGAGAGAGTGGTGAAGGAAGGAATGAGAGGAAAAGAGACGCCGATCGTAATTGAGCCATGGCCTAATGGTCTATACTCAATTGAATGAACTGTCAGTCAAATCTACCTTAAAGGTGCAATATGCAGAAATCGCTCTGCCATTTCCTGGTTGGTAAAATTTTCGCCTAATTTCAGTTTATGTGACAAAACAAGCAGTCATTGTGTAGAGAATCATTGTACCTTCTAACCTACTGTGAACTATATTTTCCATAAACAAAAATATATTTTAAGCTGTTTGAATCTGGTGTATAAAACCGTAAATGAAAGATGCAAAACAAAACTTATAAACGGGAAGCTTATAAATAGCGAACATAGAACAGATCTACCGCTTCTTGAACTGACAAATTCTATGTGAATGATAAATTCTATGTGAATTTGGTCAGCTTGCCCAAAAAGTTAGATATTGCAGTTTCAATGTACAATCAGATTATGCCACTCTTTCAGCTGGGTCAGCACCCCAGACAGAGGGAGGGAATGTGGGAGGAAGAGCTTGAGAAAAAAGGGCCCTCGATGCAGACCCAAGCTTGTCTTGGGTTCCTGGCAGCGTTTGAGCAGCGCCAAGCTGCCCATCTCCTCTACGTCTCCCTCCTCGACTGCCAGCTTTTAATCTCCCCCGGAGTCCCCCCATGCCTCCCTTAATGAAATGGCATTGACTCGGCCTCTTGCCTATCACTAATGGCAGGCCCTCATTCGCCTTGATGAAGGTCAGCAGCTTCCCCTTTATTCTTCCACCGGGGGGAGGGTCCAAGCAAAGCAAAGCAGGTTGTCTAGTGTCTTTGACGTTTTACATTTGAAGAGAGCAGAAACCAACAACAACAAAAATAACTTTCTCACTTAGACCAGCCTTGGCAAGTTTGGGAATAGTGCTAAATGATTTGTCCCCACTGCTTCAGTCTGAGTCTAAGTTTGGGGCTATAGTCTCGACAACTCTGTCCAGCAGAGCAGCCGGTGCAAGTGAATTTCTCATGGAGCCGTTGTAAATCCATCCCTTAATGATCGCAGAAACAACCAATTCCCAAGATGTTTTTCTTTTAGGTGTGTGTGTAGGCAGCTTTCACTGCTCGGTCCGTAGAACAAGGCCAATGCATTTATATAATATGTCTTCCTGAGAGGATTTACCGCCACTGCTATCTAAATGGAGAGACCTCGTCTGGGATAATCACATTGAAGGGCGCCTCTGACTAATTCAAATAAAAGGGGGAACAGGTTGCAGCCCTGCCCGGTGCAGTAAAACTTCAGCTGTCTACATTAGCTCGCTGCCGCTGTGCCTTGGCAGCAATATGTGTGGGGGGAGGTCTCCTTCTTATGATAAATCTCTCTGGCTAACTAAATCCATGAATATTCCATTCGAGAGCGAGAAAGAAATGCCTGGCACTTTTATCGTTAGCCGATATCGTAACGTATGGACCACTTGTTTTTCTCGTGTATTCCTTTTGAGCACTGATCTAACATAACGTTACGTCATGGATGCCATTGGCTAATGACGGTGAGTGACCCTTCACCTCAACTTACTACTAGAGTGGGATAAGGCTCATTGTTTAAAAAAATGGTGTGGTGTATATGGAGGGTTTTAAAGCATAAGATTGTTGTAAACATTGGCTGAAGGGACTATCCACCGTTTCTAAATAGACAGTGTGCAAGTGTATACTTTGGGCTGGCAAGTGTATACTTTAATTAGCTCATGGCTGCAGGCCTGCAGCTGTGGCAGCTCCAGGAGATTATCTGTGGCATACGAGGACGTTGGGGAACATGCGCCACCTTAGAGTGATGAAAAGCCACAGCGCCTCTCCTGGCAACAGCTTATACTACACTAATGAGACACTAGGAGCCCTATAGACTAACACCACTACAAAATATAATATGGACACTTTCAATTCAAATGCTGGGCCACTCATTCTGAAAGTGTACATTGATGTAACAAATTGTGAATACTTTTCAGAATGCTTTGTTATTACCACCATCAATATGAATGATGAACTTCTCTGAGTGTGAGAGTCTCATCAAGGGTACTCGTTGGCTACACCCTGTCCTGGACTCACTTGTTTTTTACAAGTTAGATGTGCCTACAAGTGGAGCAAGCCAGTATGTGAAGTGTGTGTAACGTGAGTTGTAGGGCCATATCATGTAGTAACCACACTGTAATGCCAGACAATTTGTGATGTGATGGTCGCACAGTTTGACATGTGTAAGAACAAAATATTGTTTATCTGTGTTTTATTGTAGGGTTTTAAACACACCAAAGTGTAACAGATATCCCACAAAGACAAGAACACGGGTCTCAGACCAGTGTAGCAGATGTGATCGTACTTCGTACTACTCTTGCGTTGTGTTTTTAAATAAAGAACTGCCCCGCATGCGATCCCAGTTGATTGGTGTTTATTCTGACGGTAGAAGGAACCACATTAAATGTGCCGGACAACAGTATGGCTGTAGATTCCTCTGTTAGCATGGAAATAACTGTGAATTAGCATGGAGCTAATGCGGCCAGTACAATTAGAACATGCTAGCTAACTCGCTCTTACAGCAATAACATACTATTAAAACAGGGTAGCTAACGCGCTCTTACAGCAATAACATACTATTAGAGCAGGCTAGCTAACTCGCAGTAACATACAAAAGGACATCCCAGGAAGCCGCCAGTATCTATCTATCTATCTATCTCTCTATCTCTCTATCTATATATCTATCTATCTATCTATCTATCTGGAAATGTACATGGTGAACTCATACCCATTGTAAATACGTAAATAGAATGCACTATTTCAGAACATGACCTATCACTTGCATGTCATGACTTGAACCAACCAATATAAATACATAAATATTGAATGAATATTTCTGCACTGTCAAGTGGAAACATAACCAACCTTGTTACAAAAGCATACACTTGTCCAGGAAGGAAATTCAACGGATAGGCCTAGTGCTAGTTAGTAGTTACAGAAGTTAAATAAAGGTTGCCTAGTTAAATAAAAATAAATAAAACAGTTCTGTCTTGCATGAACTTTGGGGTGGTGCATTCTCCTCTCCCCTTCTTAGCAATTCCACTACACTTGCATTACCAGGCATTAACAATACACATAAATAAACCTCAGTCGACAGTCAGCATGCCTTGTTGTTAGTAATGGGAGAGTGCGGAGGGGATTCTTCTTCTTCTTCTCTGCTCTTATCAAGTTATGTATTTACAGAACTATACAAGACATGGTAATGCACACAGGACTTTCATCATGAATTGAATCCAGAATAATTGTTATTCAAATGAATTGTGCCTGCTCCTAGGATGCACCAAATATATATTGACATTATCTTGACACACTATATGCATCGAAATAAATATTACAAACAAGAGCAAATGTAAGGAGCATGCACATGTCACACTAACTGCAGAAAACCAAGATAACCCTATATAGAGACATGATAAATGTCTCTCTCTCTCTCTCTCACTCTCTCTCTCTCACAGACACACACAGATCTCTCTCACTCCCCCAACGCGGTCTTACAGTATATTCTTCATTTAACATATCTATCTGTTTCGCTCAAATCGCTGAATGTGTGTGTGTGTGTGTGTGTGTTTGCTGACTGAAATTACGCTGTGACTTACCCAAGCAATTGTTGATGCCCATCATTACAGGCGGAGTTGATATTGATACTCGCGCACCGTCGCTCTTCTCTACACAGTTATTTTTAACATGTTCAGTGACACTTTGCAGAGAGTGAATGTGCATTGATTTGATGATAATGCATTAGAGCCGTTATAGGCAGAATTGTTGCTTTTTCACCACCGAATTTCGCGCGGGACCAATGTTGCACGTATTTTTCCTAATGCGCTTTAACCCAAGTGTAGCCTATGTGTACAGGCAATGTTCACTCTCAGGCTTCTGAAGATGCCTCCGCAATTTTTGCCTCAATAAACCAAGACATATTACCAACAGCCGCGTAGCTCACTCAGTACACATGTACACGGAATTATAAATTATAGGGATAGGCGGTGTGCGCTTATTCTCAGCATGTCTAACTTTCGTGGCTCATCCCTGGCCGTCATTCGAGTTAAATGCAAGGGCAGGGATGACTCCCAAACTGCGACTACCACCTAAAACATCACGGCCCGCTGATTTTATATTGGAGAACTTTGGACTTTTCAGCTGTGGATACCAACCAAAAAGCGCTGCACATTTGCGCGGTGATTCCAACTTTCTAGAGAGGCCTAATTAAATTAACTAGGTTTGTGGATGCAGGACGGATGGTTGTTCAAGCTCTCTCATGCCACCAACAATTGTGGAAACAGGGCAAGAATGTGGCAGAATCACTTTTTTGGAAACGTCCAACAGAGATTTCGTTGTCGAGTCGACACTGGATTAAGTTCTTGAAAATAGACGAGTGTTATGCGTCTCATGCTTGTTTCCTTTACACGAGGGCTGTGAGAGCGAAGGAGGAATGCTTGTCCGAGAGATATTGCTGCTCATTTTAGGTTTTTCGCATTTTGTTTTTGGTCACTGCTTTCTAACGTCGTTTTTACTTTTTTTCCAGGTGGGTTAATTACATTTTCTATTGTAGCACACCATACTAGTTTACGCACCATTCTTATAACACTAAGCGTTGTCTATGTGATGTTGGGAAGGGGGTTTGTGTAATGGGAATAATGATGGTAAATTGCCAAGTTATCGGTTCATGCACCATGAAATGAGTGGGTACATTGTACTGACAAGACACTCTGCATCAGTGGTTAAAGTATAGTAGCTTTACAGTTGACTGCCACTTATCATGCTACCAATTTTGGAGTTGATAATCTGGAAGTAATTAATGTCAGTTGATTGATGATGCAACTCCACTGTCTCACTGAGTAAATTGGAAATGTGTATGCCTAACATGTGTAAATTAGGGTGCATGTATTCTTGAGTTAGTGCCTGTGTTTGGTGTTTGTGAGAAAGGGAGTGGGTGGGTGAGAGAAGGTATAGGCACTGTAGAGAGGGGTTGCCGGACCTGACAAAATATGCTTATGTATACTTGACCAAGTTGGCCATTGAGCCGCCATGTGTTAATTATTATTTAATTGCCTCTCTCTCTCTCTCTCTCTCTCTCTCTCTGTCTCTCTGTCTCTCTGTCTCTCTGTCTCTCTGTCTCTCTGTCTCTCTGTCTCTCTGTCTCTCTGTCTCTCTCTCTCTCTCTCTCTCTCTCTCTCTCTCTCTCTCTCTCTCTCTCTCAGACACACATACACACTATACCATTGTCACAAGTTCTCTGTTATCATGCTATGTAGGATGTGTAACAGAGGTGGTTCCTGAACACAGGAGGTTGGTGGCACCTTAATTGGGGAGGATAGGCTCGTGGTAATGACTGAAGAAGAGTAGGCAGGATGGTATCAAATACATCAAACACATGGAAACCATGTGTTTGATGCCATGCCATTCACATTATTATGAGCTGTCCTCCCCTCAGCTGCATCCTGTGTTCCTAAACTATGTGACAGGTAACATTCTTTGAGACCTGTTAGCCTCTGAGCTAATGCCTAGGCATAAACTCAGCATGCTAATAAAGGATAATTTACGAGGACAATCCAAGTTTGATACTCAGTGGAATGGTCACGTTGGTAGAATACCTAGCTCCTGTGCACAGTTATGACAAGCACAATGCGGGGGAAGGGGTGCGGGCGATTGTATTTGGATTTGGATCAGTGGCGAGAGAGCTAATGCGTTTAGACGCCGCATTCAACTGGGCGCGTGGCTAATGCTAGGCGCTCACTCAGAGGCGTGGGTGCAGGATGGAGCTTCAGCTTGAAGTGTCCCAGGCAAAGAGCTTTGCTACCCACCATGCACTAGATCTCTACTCCAGAGCCCCTGAGCTCTCCAGCGCTCCGCTCTCCTCTCCCGTCCACGGGGCTGCCCACCAGGCTCACTGCTGGGGGAGGCAGTGTCAGGGTTCACCTCCGGGGGGTGGGGAAGGGAGGGAGTGGGGGTGGGCATTCTCCTAGACGAGCCCTTATCCTTTTTCTTCTCTCCTACCCTTCTTGTAAGTGGGTGGGAATCTCTTCTCTCGATCATTAGTGTGTGAGGAGCGAGAGTGTGTGTGTGTGTATGTGTTCCTGCGTGCATGCATGTGTGTGAACTGTGATGGAGTGTATGTTGTGCATACATGCATGTGTGTGTGGGACTAAGTATTTGGGTGGTTGCCAGGCATATCTGTGTGCAGATGTGTGTGTGTGAGGGATTGAGAATATGTGCATGAGTGTGTAACAGAGAGTGTGAGAGGCCTTGGGGTTCAGGTGGGAGTCTCATCTGTGGTGGAAAGCTGGCCACATGGCTGCCTTGCACTGAGGATGGGATCTCCTACAGTGGGCCCTATGGATACTAATGAAACGCCATCAGAGTCTGACTTAGGGTCTTTTCACATAGTGCCGTCTGTCTCAGATACTGGATGGAGCCTTTGGTATCTTATACCCTTTTCATACTATCATGACAACGCAAACCATACTGTTCTGTTTCTTTTCAAATGGTGCAGTTCCAGCAACTATGGTTATAATAGAATGTAAAAGTATAGAGAATGCTATTGAGCAGGTGCTTTTATCCAATGCCTGTGCATACATTTTTGGTTGATGTACGACAGTGACGTGCGGTGTGGTCGGTGGCAGGATAGGCACTGGGTATTATCAAAGCCAGATTTACTCACAAATAAACCCTGGTGAAGCCCAAGTTCACCATACAACAGATAGCTCCACCAGAGTGACATGGGCTAATAACTGAAATATAAAAAAAATGTAAGCCACCAAATGTAAATACCAACGTAGCCACAGATTGTGGAATATTTCATATCTTCCAACAAAATGACACACTGCTCAACTCAGCTCAGCCATAGACTGATGTAGCATCCACAGTTACAACCAACCATATTATTACACCCACACACATAATAAAAGGTTATAATGAAATGTCCATATCAACAATTGAAATGACTGAAAAATACAGTTTAAAATAAATAATAGAAATTCTAAGCAAAATGAAATTCTAGCTTGATAAATCAAATGTATCAAACGGATGTTGTCTTTTCTAATGTTCATTCAACAGTAGTCTAACCCACAAATTGTTAAGGAAAATGCATTTAGCCTACTGTACCTTAGTCCATTTGTCTGTCCTTCAGGGTGAACCTTTCTGTGATAGCGTTGAGGAAGTCACAGCAGAACCCCATGTCTATTATTTTATTCTGCATGCACACTGAAGGCCCATGGTCGTGTGGGAGATGCATCCCCAAGGTCTCCTTTGGTTTCATTGTCACATAAAAAGTCACAGACACACAAACAGTAGCTGGTAGCACAGTTCTCCCACGCAGCTCACACTATACCAGAATTTGGACTTCGATACCAGGTTTAGTAGCACGATAATCGATACCATCACGATACCTGATACCTAAATGATATGAAAATGATACCACGGCAAAAAAAGAAGGCATAATAGCCAAAGTCACAGAATGGCACTTGATCCAGACAGATCTTTTCAGTTCAATATCATTACATTGAATTATTTTATGTATGCATTAATGAATCAATTATACAATACGTTTTTAAAACAAATCTAACTACATAACAACATAATGGTTATAATTTATTTGAGTGGTAAATCTCTATTGATAAACTGGGTAAATCAAGATGTAGCCTAGGCCTATCCACAATACAGGCGAAAGCGTATTGAATAGGAGTGTTTGCATGCATTGAGTTCTTGAGCTTGTTTTGGCTGATTTCATGAGTCGACAGATGCAAAACAATCTGTTTACCTTTCATTTGGGACTTATTTTATTGTTCTGAGCAACATCATTTGCATAGAAGAAGCAATCTCTTATTTTATATAAGTGTGCGCCTTCTCTTTAAGGTCATTCACACACATGACCATGACCATGAGGTCATTCACACACAGAGTCCATTCCAGGCTTGAGCAAAGATTATCTTGATGATTATTCAAGTGTGTTAACTTCTGTGCAGCATGACATAAATGGTGATGCAGCCCAGACTCCAAGTGAGTTCAGTGGTTCCTCATGGCAGGCTAAAGCAAGCAATGAGCAAGCTGCGCTGATAGACAGATTTGATCTTCTCTCAATCAGTAGATGACGTGTGACACATTTGACAGAAGTACCGAAAGTAACAGCAATTCCAGTACCAAACTGTTTTTTCATGTTCTAGTATCGTTGTCCTGTTGGAAGGTGAGCACTCCATAGCAGGTTTTCATCAAGGATCTCTCTGTAATTTTCTTCGTTCATCTTTCCCTCCATCCGGACTAGTCTCCCAGTCCCTGCCATTTAAAAACGTCCCCATAGCATGAGGCTGCCCCCACCATGCTTCACAGTAGGGATAGAATTGGCCAGGTGATGAGCGATGCCTGGTTTCATCCAGACATGCTTGGCATTCAGGCCAAAGAGTTCCATCTTGGTTTCATCAGACCAGAGAATCTGGGTTCTCATGATCTGAGAGTCCTTTACGTGCCTTTTGGCAAACTCCAAGTGGCTGTCATGTGCCTTTTACTGAGGAGTGGCTTCCATCTCACCACTCTACCATAAAGGCCTGATTGGTGGAGTGCTGCATAGATGGTTGTCCTTCTGGAAGGTTCTCCCATATCCACAGAGGAACTCTGGAGCTCTGTCAGAGTTACCATTGGGTTCTTGGTCACCTCCCTGACCAAGGCCCTTCTCCCCCGTTTGCTCAGTTTGGCTGGGCGGCCAGCTCTAGGAAGAGTCTTGGTGGTTCCAAACTTCTTCCATTTAAGAATGATTGTTCTTGGGGACCTTCACTGCTGCAGACATTTTTTGGTACCCTTCCCCAGATCTGTGGCTTGACACAATCCTGTCTCAGAGGTCTACGGACAATTCCTTCGACCACCTGGCTTGGTTTTTGGCTCTGACATGCACTGTCAACTGTGGGACCTTATATAGACAAGTGTGTGCCTTTCCAAATCATGTCCAATCTATTGAGTTTACCACAGGTGAACTCCAATCAAGTTGTAGAAACATCTCAAGGACGATCAATGGAAACAGGATACACCTGAGCTCAATTTCGAGTCTCATAGCAAAGGGTCCTAATAGTTATGTAAATAAGTATTTATGTTTTAAATGTTTTCTAAATTTGCCAAAAAACAGTTTTTCGCTTTGTCATTATGGGGTATTATGTGTAGATTCATGAGGAACAATTTTAGAATAAGGCTGTAATGTAACAAAATGTGGAAACAGTGAAGGTGTCTGAATACTTTCCGAATGCACTGTAAATGTCCAAGATGTGTAAAAGTCTGGGTAAAAAGTATTATTTGGTAATTATGTTTTAGACAAGTGGACAGTCCAGTACTCACTGTTCAGCTGCAACAAATGAAGCTACTTCAAGCTCTGTTCAAAGCCGCAAAGCAGCGACGCCTATAGGTCCCTATATGCTAACCCTGTCCATTAACTGGAGTCAGGAACTGCCGCACAGGTCAACGTTTGAATGGATTTGAATGCATGGAAAGGTTATCCCAGGATAAGATTTTGAGCAAAAAAACACCATAATCGTTGAGAAAAAAACACTAGATAACAAAAAAGAATGACAATTTTGTACATATATATTTTTCTTAAAAGCTTTTCATATTAGATTATTACTGGGTAAGTACTGCCTCCCTGACTGCAAATCACTGATATACGAGGTAAGCACAGTATAGCTCAGTTCTGCATGGCTTGGCTCCGTGTGAAAAGGGCACTAGTCTCTCCCATTTTGTCCTATTTCCTAGACTCGTTTTCACTCATTAGAAAAGTGGAAATCGAAGTTCTTGGTGTTAGGGTACCCTGATCAGCGTTGTTAGGACCCAAGTACTGGGTGCTGTGTTGCAGTATAGTGAGGTTTCCAGGAACTCCCTGCCCAATGTAAACAAGTTGGTATGCTAGCATCATGTCATTTTAGTGTACACTGCCTATTGAAAGTCTACACACCCATTGCACAGTTTTCACATTTTGTTTTCTTGAAGCTGTATCCAAAAAGGAATTGAATTAGATTTGTTTCATACATACCTACACAACCTGCTTAACATTTTCAAATTGAAATAAACATTATAGAAATGTACTGTAACTTAACTAATAAAAATACACCAAAGATGTCTTGATTGCACGTCTTCACACAACAGAGTGAAAACTTGGTGGAAGCACCTCTGCCAGCAATTACAGTTGTGAAACATCATGAATAAGATTCTAACAACTTTCTACAACTTAGGGAAACATACTATATATCCAATGTTTTTGTCAAAATTGCTCAAGCTCAGTAAATTTAGTTGGGAATCATTGATGGACAGCAATATTCAAGCCTCGTCTCTGATTGTGAAGCAGATTCAAGCCAGGACCACTCGGGAACACTCAACACCTCTTGAAAAGGCATTCTGGTGTGCCTTTGGTATTTAAATGTGTGTAATTGTTCTGCTGAAAAATAAAACTAGGTTATGTGTTCAGAAGACTGGGGCAAGTTTTCCTGAAACTTTTTGCTTTGGCTTTGCTCCTTTCATATTTACTTTGATCCTGACAAACTCCCCCGTCCCTGCATAACAAGCATACCCATAACATGACGCTGTCACAACAATACTTGAAGATACACATCTGTGATTTGTTGTATTGGATTTGACCCAAACCTGAAGTTTTAAATTTAAGACAAAACAAATATGTTTTTGTCATGTTATCTTGCAGTATTACTGAAGGGCCTTGTTGAAAACATAATGGATGATTTGGAATGGATTCTTTAACACTGGCTTCCTTCTTTTCACCTTGTCATACAGGCCAGTAATGTGGAGTGAATTAAATGTTGTGAAAGACATATGCAATCAAGACATCTTCATTTTAAATGTTGTATTAACTAAGACAAATGTATATATTTTTACTTTCACATTAAAAATGTGCAGCAGTTTGTGTAGATACATAGGGAAAATAAATTGTAATCCTTTTTAGATTTCATTTTAAGGCAGAAAAATGTGAAAACAGTGCAAGGGGTGTGTAGACTTTCACCAAGCACCTTTTATAGTGCACCCATCTTAAGTATGGATTTTGTGGAATTCTCACCAACCAGGGCACCAAATACATATTCTTGAACGTCATAAGAGATTCCTCCCCGTTTCAACCTGCTCCCATCCATCCATGCTATCCTAGACTAGCCAGGACAATAGATACCCTTAATTTAACAGTCCACCTGTTAGCTACTATTTACCTACATTTTATTTACGAATGAAATGGTGATATGGTAATTCCGTAATACTTACTAATGACTATTTTTGTTAAATTAGCACTGCTATACTATGGTGTTGCCTTACCAATTGGCTTGAATTCTCTCTCATTCTCTCTCCCTCTCCCACTCTCTCTCCTTCTGCTGTGCAGTTCACTCAGGGAGAGCCCCAGAGTTCATGTGCGCGGAACGTTGCAGAGAGGGCGGGTGAGAGCTGCCAGCTGGCGTGCCAATGTAGACCCTACCCTCCCCTGCCACCCCCGCCCCCACCTCCTCCACCCCCCAGACTTCTGGTCTTCACTGGTAAGTATTGGACTTTCCTATATGATGATTTTGCCATTGGCCTGATTGGTTTGCAAAGTAACATCCCGCTCACTCCACCCTCAGCAATTAGATGACTGGCCTTGATTGATAGCCTACTAGCCTACTACCGCAAGGCAGAGCATTGGTATCACTTCCTGAAAGGTGACATGACTCGTGAGGTGCTTCCAGCCTTGATACTTTTCTGCGGGGGTCAGAGGTTGTTGCCAAGTCTCACCCAAATCAACCCACCACATACTCAGTGTTCAAGTGGTAGCTGGATGGAGCTACACAACAGATGGGTTGGGATGGGGGTTAGTCTCAACTACAAACCCTTTTTCAAGTTTGAAAACATCAAACATTTGCCAATGTTTATATTTTTAAGTAAATTATCAGTTGAACTCATTGAAAATGAGTAAGTGAGGACGATTCGTGAACTGGAGCTGTGAACTGCCTGTGGTCACAAACTACACTGCCTCACCAATAGCAGATCGTTATTGCAGGCGAAACGGATAAGTAATCTCACCCCTGGATGTCTAGAAGGCCCCTGTTTGACTATGCTCATTTGTTCTGAATGAGATATAATCTTATGCGTCAATGTGGCTGTGCATACTAAATGCTACTATCACAGCTTGGTCTATGGGCAGCTTAAATGTATAGTTCAGCCAAATTACAAATGTACTTGTTTCATTACTTCTAAAGCACTATATGGGCAACGAGAGACTGCAATTCACACTTTGAATTTGTTAAACAAACCAATGCCATCAACTGCTTAGGTCATTTTCTAACCAAAAAAAAACCAATGGAAATGTTACCCTATTAGCATGCTATACTGTATTTTCAGGCTCAAATGCCAAATACCCAATTTTATGCTAATCTGGACCTGAGCAGGATGGTGTCAACCAGCAGAAGCCAGCAGCACTGTCTGTGTAACCACAGCATGGCTCTCTGTTTCCTTGTGGGGAGTGAATTCACCTTTCCCCAGTCTGTGATATAGGCCAAAGACGATCATAGTCTAAGTTCTTGGCCCCACAGCGTAAACACTGAGATTAAACCCGCAGTGCAGTTTCCGTTATCCACAATTGACTGAACTAGGAGTCCAGCCCCACAGCCCAGTGTCACTGAGTCGACATGTAGGTAACATACACCATATGTTATCCGACTCAGGAATGACCAGGTTTTCTGAAAATGGAGATAACTAAATTAAGTCACTAAGTATTCATATCATAGCTATTCCTTCCTCCACTCCTGCCAATGTTAGCCATCACCATCAACATTAGCTAAGGTCTAAACCCATAGAATAGCATTGAACGCACCTACATTTTGGCCAGTCAACAGATTAGCAAATTGCTTTCCTTCTTTACGCAATTCAAATTTTCCTAGAACTGGCCTCTTGGGTTTGAATTGTGGACCTGGCCGTAAAGTATGAGGCTGTTAGCGGTGACAGCCTGGCAGCTCCATCCCATCTAGTAGTTTATATCTTAGATCTGTCTTTGAGCCTCTAGCTAGCCTGGCCTCATGCACTGAGAGACTATTGATCAGTGATACTTCGCGGGTATGGCACGGTGAAGGTTGCGCCATCAATCTGCTGTAATGCTTTTGACAGCTATTCGTTCCAGGCTTTTGTTTAAACCTTGGGCGATGGATGGAGCGAAAAAGAAAACAAGCCAGTGAGAAGTGAGGGAGAAGCTGGGGTTTGTTTTATTGATAGTGTGTCTGGTTCCTTGCTCCAGTCAGAAGAGGGCTTTTATCATCCTCCCTTTCTCTCTAAATGTCTCTCTCTACCATGTCTTTCATTCAATTTCTCTGGTAAGTAAAAGGAAACATTAATTTCTGGTGTTCAGATTTACTCTGTTGACATGACCTGGGATTTTGAGGCCTTGCTACTTTGTGACATAAACAAACATGGTTCTGTGAGACCATCTCGAAACACCTCCTCCACAGAAGTATGACTTCTCACTAAGCTTGTGTGGCTGCATTTAGGAATGAGGGTGTGTTGAATGATATGGCCTGAATGGTATTGTTGTGAAGATTCGACTTGAGGGCTTTTTGGTGAGAAAATCTAGTAGGCTTTTTAGGGGTAAGAACATAAGTATATCTAAAAATGAATGCCTCAAATATGCATGAGAAAGTTAGGGGCCAACAAAGCCTCCTGCACCTGTCTGTACAGAGAGGGAGAGAGTGATAAAAGATTTAAAGGAGAGAGAATCGTAAAAAAAGAGTAGCTTCAACCACAAAAAAGGCGTTTTAAACGTTCAGCGACCTGGTCTACTTAGCCCTGATTTTATTCAAGCCTACAGCCATCCCCAAAAACTGAGGATTAAAACTGAAGTTTGGCTCAGGCTGCAGTAAATTTTAACATCCAAAGTGACTTGCCGGTGCAGCACAGTGAGGCCCCGCTTGCTGATGCCTTGTCATGCACGAGGTCTGAGAGAACCACCGACTCCAGAGTGAGTGTATCCCCTTGGGTGACCACGGGAAACCTCAGCTCAGCAGCGCTCCGACTCAAACAAACGTGAGTGGGTCTAACGTGTGGCGGCCACCTCATCTCCCACTAACCCCCCCACCACCTCCCTTTCCCGGCTCAGTGGAAGCAGTGAGGCACCAACACGCAATTACAAGCCCGGCTCGAGTGGTCAAGTAAGGGGCGGGTACACAACCAAAATCTACCTTAGTAACATGGATGAAGCCTGAGCCGGAATGTAACTGAAGCTGGCTAATTTCAGAAAAGCCTGAGTACATCTAGCTAGATTTGTAGTTTACCCCTCTGGTATTGCCAGCAGCATGCTCTAACCCACTGAGCCATTGCAACAATCGTCATATCTATAAGGAGTCATTATTCATACATACAGTGGGCATTTGGACCATTGGGTGTCTGAGCAACCTTAATTCATCAAGGACTTTACTTAGGAATTTACTTAAATAACAGGGTTTTATCAAACTATCCTGTTGGGAAGATTTAGTCCCGGATTTCGAGGTTATAAATAGACAGCCATATTCAATCCAGGGTGTTCTTTTCCTTAACGAGCAAAGATTTATCTCAAAGTACACGGATCACAAAAGTATTATCGCTCTCATCTTTTCAGCAATTTGAAGATGAATGATGTTCCGTGAACAGATATGTAGGCTATCTTTATTTATCCCCCCGGCTTTTCCTTGGGGCGTTTGTTGTTCACCCTTGCTAAATAAAGCCGCTGTTGAAAAAAGCCCGGTGACTATTCAGCCCTTGTTCATTTTCAATTAGTCTCGGACCCATCCGAAAAACTGAATCCCGTCCCTTCGTCCATGACGAGACATGATGAGGTTTGAAGTGCGCGTGTGAGTAAGTAACGGTGTGACGCGCGCCGCTTTGATATGACAAGGGCTCTTCTTTACGTGTCAGCTTCCTCCCTGGAGGCCTGTCGGCTTGACTCCCCCTCCTGCCAATCAACGTTACAGAGGAGAGGGAGGAGAGAGATAAAGGGAGAGGGAGAGAAAGACTGAGAGCCCATCGAGCATGCCGGGCTATCAATCCGCAGGGGCTTTGCGAGTGAGTGTGCTAGCTAGCGTAGAGTTCATACGCCTGTTTATGCTAATTCAGACCATGTCAAGAGTAATTAGGCAGCCGGTTCATGTAGGGAGGGAGAGAGATTTTTATTTTTATTTCACTTTTGTATATTATCTACCTCACTTGCTTTGGCAATGTTAACACATGTTTCCCATGCCAATAAACCCCCTTGAATTGAGAGAGAGAGAGAGAGAGAGAGAGAGAGAGAGAGAGAGGCAATTAAATAATAATTAACACATGGCTCAATGGCCAACTTGGTCAAGTATACATAGAGAGAGAGTTGGGGGGGGGGGGGGTTGGGCCATTTGGCTCCTGCTGTCTCCGAGCCGAATCAATCAGGTGCTGCCGAATGTCGTGGTCAGAACATAAAACAATCTATTTGGAACATGCCGAGTGCTGTATCCAACCCCCCACCCCTATCATTCTCCTTGTTTAATTATTCAGGAACGTGTACAGGAACGATACTGTTTCCTTTCTCCACCTGCGGCAAAGTGGGAAAGATTGCGAAATCAGAAGTGGAATGGTCTCGCATTAGCATTTGCCGGAGATAACACGCTAACACCGTCACACTTAAATGCTGCATCAGCGTGGCGTTACACAACTGTGTAAGTTAGATCGTGAAGTATTTCGGCACTGGAGTGTTTGCTGAAGTGAGCCCACGTGGCTTACTAGTCCAGGCCTGTATGTTGACATGCGGCGCCCACAACACTGAAGTGGTTAGCTGATGTGGGCTGTGCCATGTAGCTGTACATACTGATGATGAGAAGTCTCTCATAGCAGCACCGCTGAAAGCAAGGTGTAAAGTAACTTCTCCATCTCTCCCGGGCCAAGTTACATAAATGCATAATAAGTCCTAAGGTGTACAAAAGTAACCCATCTCTGATAGTGCTGGGTTTAGTTTGCGGTTGGCATTAGATGCCTCTTATTTCTACAGTGTCTGCATTCCAAATGGCACCCTATTCCTTTTATAATGCACTAATTTAGACCAGGGCCCATAGGGAGGAATAGCTTTTTGGAAGGTAGCAAGTGTCTCTGTGCCTTCAGCGTAGACCTGTCATTTGAAATAAAGGGAAAAACATGTCAGACAGTACCCACTACCCAGTACCAGGATATTGTTGTGCCACACTAGCTTGTTAGTAGCACTTAGCACTAAGTTGCTCTTGCAATATGTAGCATCGTAGTTGTTTTCGCAACAAAGAGCACTGTATTATTGATTTATATTTGCCAGTTACTGCTGATAAGTGCAGTACTGAAAAGCGCAGTAACTACAGAAAAGTGCAGCAACATGTAATAGTATTGGTAGCATTGGTTCCATTTGTAGCCAAATACGTTTTTAAAGTGCTTATCTAAAGTAGTTGTCTGATTGGGCTCCTTCCCTCTAAACTGATCGCAGAACCCATTTGCTTATTTACAGTGCCTTGCGAAAGTATTCGGCCCCCTTGAACTTTGCGACCTTTTGCCACATTTCAGGCTTCAAACATAAAGATATAAAACTGTATTTTTTTGTGAATAATCAACAACAAGTGGGACACAATCATGAAGTGGAACGACATTTATTGGATATTTCAAACTTTTTTTAACAAATCAAAACTGAAAAATTGGGCGTGCAAAATTATTCAGCCCCCTTAAGTTAATACTTTGTAGCGCCACCTTTTGCTGCGATTACAGCTGTAAGTCGCTTGGGGTATGTCTCTATCAGTTTTGCACATCGAGAGACTGACATTTTTTCCCATTCCTCCTTGCAAAACAGCTCGAGCTCAGTGAGGTTGGATGGAGAGCATTTGTGAACAGCAGTTTTCAGTTCTTTCCACAGATTCTCGATTGGATTCAGGTCTGGACTTTGACTTGGCCATTCTAACACCTGGATATGTTTATTTTTGAACCATTCCATTGTAGATTTTGCTTTATGTTTTGGATCATTGTCTTGTTGGAAGACAAATCTCCATCCCAGTCTCAGGTCTTTTGCAGACTCCATCAGGTTTTCTTCCAGAATGGTCCTGTATTTGGCTCCATCCATCTTCCCATCTATTTTAACCATCTTCCCTGTCCCTGCTGAAGAAAAGCAGGCCCAAACCATGATGCTGACACCACCATGTTTGACAGTGGGGATGGTGTGTTCAGCTGTGTTGCTTTTACGCCAAACATAACATTTTGCATTGTTGCCAAAAAGTTCAATTTTGGTTTCATCTGACCAGAGCACCTTCTTCCACATGTTTGGTGTGTCTCCCAGGTGACTTGTGGCAAACTTTAAACAACACTTTTTATGGATATCTTTAAGAAATGTCTTTCTTCTTGCCACTCTTCCATAAAGGCCAGATTTGTGCAATATACGACTGATTGTTGTCCTATGGACAGAGTCTCCCACCTCAGCTGTAGATCTCTGCAGTTCATCCAGAGTGATCATGGGCCTCTTGGCTGCATCTCTGATCAGTCTTCTCCTTGTATGAGCTGAAAGTTTAGAGGGACGGCCAGGTCTTGGTAGACTTGATACTCCTTCTATTTCAATATTATCGCTTGCACAGTGCTCCTTGGGATGTTTAAAGCTTGGGAAATCTTTTTGTATCCAAATCCGGCTTTAAACTTCTTCACAACAGTATCTCGGACCTGCCTGGTGTGTTCCTTGTTCTTCATGATGCTCTCTGCGCTTTTAACGGACCTCTGAGACTATCACAGTGCAAGTGCATTTATACGGAGACTTGATTACACACAGGTGGATTGTATTTATCATCATTAGTCATTTAGGTCAACATTGGATCATTCAGAGATCCTCACTGAACTTCTGGAGAGAGTTTGCTGCACTGAAAGTAAAGGGGCTGAATAATTTTGCACGCCCAATTTTTCAGTTTTTGATTTGTTAAAAAAGTTTGAAATATCCAATAAATGTCGTTCCACTTCATGATTGTGTCCCACTTGTTGTTGATTCTTCACAAAAAAATACAGGTTTATATCTTTATGTTTGAAACCTGAAATGTGGCAAAAGGTCGCAAAGTTCAAGGGGGCCGAATACTTTCGCAAGGCACTGTATTTCATCTTTGAACAAGTCATTGAGAACACATCTTGATAATACAAACTGTCATAATGCGTATAACTAATACATTATAGCCAGAGGAATATAGAAGTGCCTAACCACCCCCACGGCATATGCACACACCACACACAGACACACACAAACACGCACACTTCCTCGAGTTCAGATTTATCCAGCAGCCAATCTTGTTGATGGGACCACCAGATTGATCTTGAGCTCAGGTCCAGGTTATTCAGCACCCGTTAGTAATGTGGGGCATTAGAAGATTGGCAGTTATTGGCAAAGGTACATTTTATCAGTCAGTCAATAAGTAAGAAAGTAAATAAGTCAGTCGGTAAGTGAGTGAATGGAGGACAGGTTAAGCGAATGTGAGGGGTCTGGAAATGTGAAATTATTTCTTTATGTACCCATACTTGCTGGCTAATTTAAGGCTAATTAGCTTGATAATGTGAATGAGTGTGAGGGCTTTGTCAACCACTTGTTTACAATCTGTTGATTAATCCTACTGTGTGTGTGTGTGTGTGGACGGACAAGTGTGCCACTTAGGTGGCACAGTAATTTCATATTCATGTAGCCTACGAATATGGATGAAGACTGTCATTAAAAAAATCTACTTCATATTCAAATCGTAAAAACTTTACCCAAAAGCAGCAAAGTGTAAATAAGCCTGGTTTACATCTAACAGACGACATAAGAAGAGATGAGAGGATGCCAAACTAGCCAGTTCTAGAATTTTGTGTTGTAGAACAGCTGACTGAAGATGGTACTGGTACCACGTGTACTGGATATAGCCAAGTTATCGTTACTCATTCCTTGTGTTATTATTTTTCTATTGTTCTCTATGCGTCATTGTGAAGGGCGACCCAGAAGTAAGCATTTCACTGTTAGTCTACACCTGTTGTTTATGAATCATGTGACAAATAAACATTTGATTTGATTTGTGATGGTCGGGCTTTCAAAAAGATGGCACGTCCGCGTTTCCGCTGTAACAAGGACTCTGTACAACATGATGAAACGCTGTTGCTCCTTGTATCAGCAAGGTGTTGTGGAAAAACTGCCCCCCCCCCTCTCTGCAGCAACAGCAGCACATACAGTTATTGTTTATGTTTAAAAATATATATATTTGCTATTCAAACGACTATAATGGTGACAGCGAACATTTTGCTGACAAATAACCGTCATCCAAAATTCCATGACTGTCACAGCCCTGATGGCACTGTGACCTGCCTCAGCTACCTACCTCATAGGATGGGAGATAAGGGATGGAATGGGGGAAATCCTGGTGTTCTAACTGTCTGGCGTAATGAGGGTAGTGTACTGTAGGTGTTCACCTCATTCCTGAAACTCCATGAAAGCAGGTCAGAATTTCTCCTAACCTAACCACTGATCCAGGGTCATAAATATTTTAATCCCCCTAATGATTACGGTTAGTATCGGTGGTGGGGGAACCTGATCCTAGATCTGTGGTTAAAAGGATACCAGTGCGAGTATCCTTCTGGTATGCAGGCTCCCTCTCTGGACCTGCTCCAGCACTTCCACTTTAATTAAAGGAGGATTTAAGAGGTGGGCCAGGGATTTGACTGAGCCATCGACTGTAGATCTCTCTCCTGCTGCCCCAGCCAACCACGGCACCCCAGGAAGCTTTCATTGGTTACATTGGTAGGCGCCTAGACGCTAATATTTCTCTCAATATAGACCTCTTCTGTGTCTTTGCTCATCCAGTACAGACACACATACACCCCTCCCTCCACCATGTATAGGCAGCTCTCTGTTCTTTGCCTCAGTTCTTTGCCATTTTGCTCATTTTAACTTTCTTTAACATTAATGAGAAAAGCTGGCCGTGATTCGACAAATTCGATTTATGCTACAGGATGTTCCAGGATGCTCCAGGTTGAAGTCACCTCTAATCACAGATCTCGGATCAGATTACCCTACTCCCATTCCTAACTCTAACCATTATCAGGAGGACAAAACATCTGACACTGTATCGATGGTCCAGGAAAAACTCCAACCTAGTCCCGAGGGGACCACTGTCTTTGATGTGAGTTGAAAATGGCCTCAGCTCATGTTATGCTGCTGTTGGTGGATTGTGGAGATGGTGATAGTCGCGAACCAGTTGTTCTCATTCTCTCTGTGATGAGTAAGAGAGTGTGGACTGGGGGAGGCTAGCTGGCTGTGGAGCAGCGAGTGCTGAGATGACCTTTGAAGCTGCTGCACGCTGGCAGGCGAGCATGTGGATGAGCCACCTACGAGACAATACCAACCCCCCGTTATGTGGGAACCACAGTCACACAACGAGTTATCTTTTCTGAGGGTAGCCAACAACACATCCGCCACACTGACCCTCAACACAGGGGCCCCTCAGGGGTGCGTGCTTAGTCCCCTCCTGTACTCCCTGTTCACACACGACTGCATGGCTGCGCACGACTCTAACACAATCATCAAGTTTGCAGATGACACAACGACGGTGAGCCAGATCACCAATGACGATGAGACAGCCTATCGGGAGGAGGTCAGAGACTTGACAGTGTGGTGCCAGGACAACAACCTCTCCCTCAACGTGGGCAAGACAACGGAGCTTATCGTCGACTACAGTAAAAGGATCGATGGTGCTGTAGTGGATAGGCTCACATTGCTAAGGAGCTATCATGGTCCAAACACAACCCCCCAGGAGGCAGAAGATATTTGCCATGGGCCTTCAGATCCTAAAAAAGTTATACAGCTGCGCCATTGAGAGCATCTTGACTGGCTGCATCGCCGCTTGGTATGGCAACTGCTCGGCATCCGACCGCAAGGCACTACAGAGGGTAGTGCGTATAGCCCAGTACATCTCTGGGGCTGAACCTCTATACCAGGCGGAGGCCCTAAAAATTGTTAAAGACTCCAGCCACCCAAGTCATAGACTGTTCTCTCTTCTACCACACAGCAGGCGATACCGGAGCACTAAGTCTGGGACCAAAAGGCTCCTGAACAACTTCTACCCCCAAGCCATAAGACTACTGAATAGTTAACCAAATAGCTAGCCGGACCTTCTGCATTGACCCTTTTTGCACTAACACTTTTTGACTATGCACACACACTGGACTCTACCCACACACTCACACATACACTCGCTCACAAATACACACAGGCACACATTCGCCACACACGCTTCCACACCAGCTGCTGCTACTGTTTATTATCTATCTTGTTGCCTAGTCACTTTACCCCTATCTATATGTACATATCTACTTCAATTTCCTCATACCCCTGCACATTGACTTGGTACTGGTACCATAACTGTTTGACAATGTTCTCAGAATGTTTTTTAGTTAACATTGTTAATGTTACGCTATAACCTTTGTAACTGTGTTCGGGTAAACTCCATTTTTATTGAAATTCCACATTGAAAATAGCTATTTATATTTTCAATGAGGAAAGTTTCATTCTTTTAGAATTGCAATGTATTACAATTTCAATTCAGTTCCTGAATTGGCTGAATTGAAAATTAATGGAATAAATAAACCACTGAAGAGAATAATACCTGATATTAAGCAAACATCCTCTGTTTACTGGGCCGATGACACACACACACACACACACACACACACACACACACACACACACACCCCTGTGGCAGTGACTCAGTCTCTGGGCTGGAGGCCTGTCAGCTTGATGAGCAACCGTCTCAGCCAGGGAGCCAGAGCCCAGCAAGGGATTCTGGGATGGCCAAGTGGGACCACTGGGGTGCGTATTCTGCCCAGTCCAGCTCTTCCACTGTCCACCCCAAAGCCCCAGGGCAGACAGACAGTCGCAGCCATATAATTACATATAGGATCTCAACGGTCACAGCCCCTATTTCAAACAACATGGCACTGGCATTGAAACCAATCACCCTCATGCCTTCTGTGATTAGGCGCTCAGATGGGCAACGTTGATATTCAGTTGTTGATATTCAATTGTCACCAATATGAATGGTTGCCACCGGCTCACCAGCGCTCCTAGTGCCTGGGAGGTGCTACTTCATGCCAATGATTCACCAATCGTTACCCAGTAAGCTAATGGTCTTTGGTTTGCTCCAAAGGTGGTACTCGGGTGGTCCTCTGTAGCTCAGTTGGTAGAGCATGGCGATGGTAAAGCATGGCGATGTGGGTTTCATTCCTGGGACCACCTAGAATGTATACACGCAAGACTTTAAATAGCTCTGGATAAAAGCATTTGCTAAATGGCATATATTATTATATATTATGTTTGATATTGTTGCCACTACCTCCACAAACTGAGCTACTTAGCTACTGTGTGATGCTTTCAAAGATTTTACTGAGTTAGAATTCGTGTAAGGAAATCAGTCAATTGAAATAAATTCATTAGGCCCTAATCTATGATTTCACATGACTGGGAATACAAATATGCTGTTGGTCACAGATACCTTAAAAAAGGTAAGGGGGTGGATCAGAAAACCAGTCAGTATCTGGTGTGACTACCATTTGCCTCATGCAGCACGACACATCTCCTTCGCATAGAGTTGATCCCAAACGTGCTCAATGGGTGACATGTCTGGTGAGTATGCAGGCCATGGAAGAACTGGGACATTTTCATCTTCCAGGAATTGTGTACAGATCCTAGTGACAATGGGGCCATGCATTATCATGCTGAAACATGAGGTGATGGCAGCGGATGAATGGCACGATAATGGGCCTCAGGATCTCGTCACGGTATCTCTGTGCATTCAAATTGCCATCAATAAAATACAATTGTGTTCGTTGTCTATAGCTTATGCCTGCCCATACCATAACCCCACCACCACCATGGGCCACTCTGTTCACAACGTTGACATCAGCAAATCGCTTGCCCACAAGACTCCATGCAGGCCGTCTGTCAACTGCCTGATACAGTTGAAACTGGGATTCATCCGTGAAGAGCACACTTCCGATGCTAGTGGCCATCGAAGGTGAGAATTCGCCCACTGAAGTCGGTTACAATGCTGAACTGCAGTCAGGCCAAGACCCTGGTGAGGATGAAGAGCATGCAGATGAGCTTCTCTGAGATGGTTTCTGACAGAAATTATTCGGTTGTGCAAACCCACAGTTTCATCAGCTGTCCTGGTGCTGGTCTCAGACAATCCCGCAGGGGAAGAAGCCGGATGTGGAGGTCCTGTGCTGGCGTGGTTACACGTGGTCTGCGGTTCTGAGGCCGGTTTGGCATACTGCAAATTCTTTAAAATTACTTTGGAGGCAGCTTATGGTAGAGAAATTAACATTCAATTCTCTGACAACAGCTCTGGTTGAAATTCCTGCAGTCAGTATGCCAATTGCACACTCCCTCAAAACATCTGTGGCATTGTGTTAGACAAAACTGCACAGTTTAGCGTGTCATTTTATTGTCCCCAGCAAAAGGTGCACCTGTGTAATTTTTTTATTTTTAATTGTACCTTTATTTAACCAGGCAAGTCAGTTAAGAACAAATTCTTATTTTCAATGACGGCCTAGGAACACTGCCTGTTCAGGGGCAGAACGAGGGGTTTGAACTTGCAACCTTTCGGTTACTAGTCCAACGCTCTAACCACTAGGTTACCCTGCCGCCCCATGATCATGCTGTTTAATCATCTTCTTGATATGTCACACCTGTAAGGTGGATGGAGTATCTTGGCAAAGGGGAAATGCTCACTAACAGGGATGTAAAGAAATTTGTGCAAATCATTTTAAAGAAATAAGGTTTTTGTGCATATGGAAATGTTTCTGGGATCTTTTTTTTTCAGCTCATACATTTTTTGTTGGTCAATATCCAAATATATTTCGGTCTTAAAGAGAACTTCGCCAGACAGAGTTGGACTAGAACAACGGGCCAAACACGACAAGTTTGAAATGTGCATTTGTATTTTATTTATTAAGGATCCCCATTAGTGGCTGCCAAGGCAGCAGATACTCTTCCTGGGGTACAGCAACATTAAGAAATAGTAGGGCCTTGCATTCCATGTTGAAAATTTAAAAAGCCTTGTTGGCCGAGGACTGTTGTTTGTTTTTGTATCCTGCATGCTATCAGTTCCCTCAGTTCTGCAATCAGTTTGGCCTGGCAATGCAGAGCCTCATAACTCCATTAAGGTCCAGGGCAGGTATAAAAATAGCCTAATCTAATAGCCCTGCTCCCTTGCTGAAGTCATGGTGCTGCCCTGGCTCCTTACCGTATGTATACTTGTGTTGTTCCTGTCTTAGAGAGAAGAGGGGGAATCTATCACAGTCATCCCCGGTGAAGTATGTAATGTGTATTCGCTGTGCAGGAGCATACACACACACACACACACAGGAACAACACAAGTATACATACGGTAATCTATCACAGTCATCCCCGGTGAAGAATGTAATCTGTATTCGCTGTGCAGAAGCATACACACACACAAAATCACACACACACACAATCACACACACACACACACACACACACACACACACACACACACACACACACACACACACACACACACACACACACACACACACACACACTACAGACACACACAGTATACTTCATGGATATGGATGCTACCAGAGACATACTCACACACACAGGTTCATGCATGGAACACACATTCGTACACACACACTCACTCTCTAACACACTTTTACAAACATTGAACAAACCCACAGGAGTGTGAAGTCAAGTCCCATGGGTTATGTATTCTGGGATGTTGTTTTCACCAGTCAATGTCTCTGGGGTCTTGCTCCGGGGTAAAAGGGCTCATGATGATAGCTAGCGTTAACAGGAAATTCTCAGCTGTGTTTACACCATGGTTTCTTGGAATGGACCCACGGGGATTGGTAATGTCCTCAGAGCTTTTCATGAGAGGAACTGCTGGCAACGCATTACATTCGAATTTTGAGTAAACTTTATTGATCACCAGAGAGGGAAATTGTGGTTGTCTTGTCAGCCAGCAGTAGAAGAAGACTATAGTCTATAAGGGAATACACTTAAGAAGGGAGTTACTGTATGAATGCTGTTGTGCTACTTAACATTAGGGTTGCACGTTTTGGGGAATATTCAGAGGTGGAAACATTCCGTGGGAATTAACGGGAATATCTGGGCATTAACAGAAATATATGCAAATTCCTATTAATACCATATAAATGTAGATGTTTTTTGCATTGAATATATTTACCATATCATATGGAGACATAATTGCAGATGATTAAATCCGTCCAATAGTAATTTTAAAAACAATTTAGTTACGAATTGAACTTTAGTTAAATGAGTTGACTATTCACATGGGATGATTTCACTGAACAACAAAAGAAAGGGAATATTGAATGATCCCCAATGATCCATCGCATCTCCCAAAACATTTTCAACATACGTTCTTAAAATGATAGTCTAGAAACTAAAGCTTTGGTTGTCTTGCTCTAGGGATTCCATGTCGTCTCCCTAGACCTCTTCAATGTCCACCTCTTGAACATCAGACTCTGAGGCCTCATCTTCACTGTCACTTTCCAACCTTGTTGAGGATGACTAGTTGTCAGTCTCAAAAAGCCAAAAATTTGCCCGACTGGCCACCAATTTTTGAACCTTTGTATTGGTCAGCCTGTTGCGTGCTTTGGTGTGTGTGTTCCCAAACAAGGACCGGTTGTGCTCTGAGGAGGCTGATGTTGGTGAGATTTGGAGGATGATGGAGGCAACAGGGGAAAGAGCCTCAGATCCACAAAGTCCCTTCCACCAGGTGGCTGATGAGATATGTTGGCACGACTGCCATATTACAGCTCCATCCCAAAGCCCTTGCTTGGAAGTGTACTTCGCCAGACTGCCAAGAACCTTGCCCTCATCCAGGCCAAGGTGGAGAGACACGGTAGTGATGACACCATAGGCCTGGTTGATCTCTGCACCAGACAGGATGCTCTTGCCAGCATACTTTGGGTCCAACATGTACACTACTGCATGTATGGGCTTCAGGTAGAAGTCTTCACGCTTTTTGGTGCATTTCAGAACTGCAGTTTCCTCTGCTTGGAGCAACAGTGAAGTGGGCAGGGCAGTACAGATTTCTTCTGAACATCAGACAGGATGGCATTGTCTCCCTCAGTCCATGCAATGGCTACTGCTATAGGTTTCAGGAGTTTTAGGCTGCATACCACTCTCCCAAAATACATCATCCATGAGGATCCTCTTGATGGGGTTGTCCATATCGGCAGACTGTGATATGGCCATTTCTTGGAGAGACTCCTTCCCCTCCAGGAGACTGTCAAACATGATGACAACCCACCCCAACGGGTGTTGCTGGGCAGCTTCAATGTGGTGTTCTTATTCTTCTCACTTTGCTTGGTGAGGTAGATTGTTGCTATAACTTGATGACCCTTCACATACATAACCATTTCCTTGGCTCTCTTGTAGAGTGTATCCATTGTTTTCAGCGCCAATGATGTCCTTGAGGAGCAGATTCAATGCATGAGCAACACAGCCAATGGGTGTGATGTGAGGGTAGGACTCCTCCACTTTAGACCAAGCAGCCTTCATGTTCACAGCATTGTCTGTCACCCAGTGCAAATACCATCTGTGGTCCAAGGTCATTGATGAATGCCTTCAGCTCATCTGCAATGTAGAGCCCGGTGTGTCTGTGTCTGTGCTCTTGTGGAATACTGGTTGAGGGGTGGAGATGATGTAGTTAATTATTCCTTTCCCACGAACATTCGACCACCCATCAGAGATGATTGCAATACAGTCTGCTTTCTCTATGATTTGCTTGACCTTCACTTGAACTCTGTTGAACTCTGCATCCAGCAAATTACTAGATAAAGCATGTCTTGTTGGAGGGATGTTTGCTGGGCGAAGAACATTCAGAAATCTCTTCCAATACACATTGCCTGTGAGCACCAGAGGTGAACCAGTTGCATACGCAACTTGAGCAAGACATTCATCAGCATTTCTCTGACTACGTTCCTCCATTGAGTAAAAAAAAACTCTGATTCCAGGAGGACCATGAGCTGTTGCTATCGATAAGGTGTCTGATTCATGATTTTCACCTCGAATAGAAGTAGAGGGACTTTTGTCAGAGGTTGCTTGTTGTGAGCGCTGAGGGAACTTTATGCACTTGGCCAGATGATTCTGCATCTTTGTTGCATTCTTCACATTAGCTGCATTGAAATGTCTCCACACATCAGATAGGGCCGAGGCATTTTCCTGTAAAGATTAGAAGAAAATGTGTACAAAACCACAAATACAATTCCATGTACAGATAAGTAGTTAGATTAAAAAACTCCTTTGTAAGATACATGTTTTAAAATGAAAGTGTAATGAATACCCAGGGACAAAAAGGTGTAGATTCACGCACAGAGCGTGGCAGATGTTTATTAAACCTTCGCAGAAGGCAGGAATCGTGGTCACAGGCAGGTAGACAAAAACAAACAATACCTCACAACTATACAAACAGATAGAACTGAACTCAAGAACAAAGGAAAATAACACAAGGTTGACTAAGAAAATAAAAGCTGAACCCTGTATGGAGACAGGTGAATTAACACTCCTCAGGTAGCAGATTCAAGCAAGCTAAAACGCACATGGTAGCAAAAACTAACTAGCAGAAATTGTTAACAATTTAGACATTATTTAAACACACTTTACTGTAGGCTACTATTAACTAGTTAACAAAAAAATCATGTATGTCATATAAAATATATTCAAGCATGTAGTCCTTGGCTCAGACAGTGTAGTAGTGTGGGCTCAATAGGATCTCATTAGGGTGCAAGATCTTGAGGATCAACTGTACATGTTATGGAAAGAGTGCACTGTGTATGCAGAGGGTTGCAATTCCATTGAATTGGGGATAGTTTAACCAAAATATGTCACAAGACCTAGAATTGCATTATGTGTATCCCACAAAAAAGGTTCACTGTTATAAGCTAACTTTTTTGATGAATTTAAGCAAAAATCCCTAAATTCCCGGGCTTAACTTCCCATCGAAAATGTCTGTAACAATTCCGGAAATTTACCGGAAGGTTTCCGACCCTTTGCAACCCTTCTTACCACTGCTAATGTTGTTTTCCAAGTAAAGCATCAACAAATGTATAAGTACTGCATAACTAGCCTTTTACAGCCTATTACACAGCTATTTGTTACGTTACAGTTGTATGGATTTAGGCAGAGCGATGTGAGTCAAGTGGAGGCTATAGTTCAGTTCCCACTTCTGACCCCATGTGACGTTATAGTTAAATGAGACAGATCATATTGCAACAGTACAGGTCCTACATCCTGGTCCTTGACTATTACAGCTTTATCCCTATTACTCGCTGACTGAGGCCTTTGTATTCCTTGCAAAACTATAGATGAATCGCATTGCCATGCCAGACCCCAGCTTGGTCCCTATACAGAGGGACTGAGTGACTTATCCAAACAAAAGCAAATGACAGTGCAATCAAGAGAGCAAGTTTTTTTTTTGTGCTCAACAAAGAAATAATGTACTATTTATTGTTTTCTCATCTCTAGCTATGAAATGAAACGTTTCTCTCTCATTTTATGTTAGTCACTATAGGGAAGGGAAAGGAAACGGCGTCAGATAGTGAGTGATGTAATTGTAAGTGCAACATTTTGAAATGCCAATGATTCACCAGTCGTTACCCAGTAAGCTGATGGTCTTTGGTTTCGTCCAAAGGTGGTACTCGGGTGGTTCTCTGTAGCTCAGTTGGTAGAGCATGGCGTTTGCATGTGTTTTTTTCCCCCTGTACAACTCGTACGTAGACACTCATGTTGACACACATGAAATAGTTTGAATGCACAGCAGGGACAGTAATCCTAGCTGTTTAACCAATGTATTACAATGACGTTGAAGAAGCCGTGACAGTGGGTGCCTCTCTTCCCTACTTTCTTCCCTTCCTCCCTTGGTATCTCTCCTTTTGTTACTTCCCTCCCAGGAAACGTATGACAGTCCAATTATCGGGTTCTTTAGCCCGGAGGCCTGCAGGGCACTGTGGAGGCAGACATATTGCTTTGGCGGCAGCTAAACTGCGTTGGTTGGGGCAGTTGAGGTTGAGGAGTCTTCCGAGGACAGGCTGCGTGTCGTTTGTAGCAGACTGAGGCTGCAGCAGGAGCCTTAGGGGCCCTCGGCCTCACACCCTTGTTAACCAGAGATTATTCACGTCAGTCCTCGCTCTGGGTCCGTCCTCACCCCAGCCATAAAATATGCACAAGTCTCTCCAAATAAGTGTAAGAATCAAACATCAGAAGAATGTTGCTGTGGAAGGATCAAACAGTATTTTTTTATGGGTCCTTGTGTGTGTGTGTGATTGTGTGGTCGTGTGTGCATGTGTGTGCTTGTTTTAATGTGCATGTGCCGTGTGTGTGATCGTGTTAGTCTGTTTGTGCACGCTTGTGTGTGATTGAGGATTGGTGTTGTTTTTATTGGTCAGCACTAGGGATGAGATGGACAGTGACATCCCTGCTTGTCTAAGGGACTGGGGATGTGGTGGCAGGGAGCTCAGCGAGCCCATGCACTCTCCCTTTTGGCATCCCCACTGCCCCTCTCTATGTATCTGTCTGTCTCTCTCTCCCCCTCTCTCTCTCTTTCTCTCTCTCTCTGCCTAATGCTGGAAATAAATACCGGCCATTCATTCCCTATCTTTGGGTCGTGCAAATTTGGGGTTTCTTACCTAATAAGTGTGTCTGCACCTTATGAGTGCAGTTGCCTATGATTGTGTGTATGTGTTTGCATGCTCATGTAAGTGTATGTGTGGTGTGTGCGTGTACGTGGGCCTGTGTGTGTGTTTTTGAGTGTTTGTGGTACTTGTGTTTGGGTATGTGTGTGTTTTAGTCACCTGGGATCAGAGCCATCTGGTGATTTCCTTCATACAGATGGAATGGGGGGATGCGTTGTTACACTAAAGGCCGAACTCAGCTAGGCGAACCGAATGAGTGTGCTCACATACTCCCTTAAAAGCGGCAGTAGCACTGTTTGTCCATCTTGAGACGCCATAGCCAGTATACACTTCCTCAAAATATTCCGAATTAATCTAAGATAACTCAAGAAATCTGTCATTAATGTTGATGTTTTTGCCGAGGAGATTTTAGTTGCACAGTTTTACATCTAACTAAGATGTTTGGTGCAGTATTTCGCAAGTGAAAAAATTTGCATAAAAACTATCATTGAATGACAACAAACACTTAATCGAAAAATCTGACCAATAACCGACGAAGGGGCGTAAAATTCGGCTTCCGAACTTTGGCTTGCCTCAAGAAAAATTGGTGTGCACAAACTGCCGAAAAAACCTTTGCAAAAACGAACAAAATGTCGTCATAATATATATTATATGCACAAACTGTTCCGAACTGTTTCAGATGGGAATCATGCAGGTGCCTTAAGAGAGATCGTGTCGTCCTGAGTATTGTGCAATAGGTGGTTCAATGAAAGTTATGGAAGCATTGTGCATCCATCCTTGGTCTGTCTATGGGCTTGTTTAACATCGACTGCATTGCAGTCGGCGACTGTCCACTGACTGATTTACACATCACCTTGCGTGATAAATAACTACTCATTATTATTTGAAGATCAGCCCGTCATTCAATGCATCACAGATTTGATGCCCTTGATGGAGCTACACTGTTGTAGCAGTTTGGGAAAACACTGAAAAGCACTGCCCTCTCCCCCAATAATAATATTAGTCTGAAAATTATTACCGTTGCAAAGTTTTGTTTATTTTTGGCTATTTAAACCATTCCTAATATGGGAACATTCAAACCTTCTGTTGAAGATGACCTGCAGGGATGTGCAGGGTCTTATGCTCAGGAGATGATGTAATGTTGCAATGATCTGGAATCAACATGGAGCGAGCAGACACACACACATCCCACAGTAAATCAGCCACAGAGTTTTGAAAAGCCTCTGCCAGGAGTTGGAGTGGTGTGACGCAAGTGAACAACAGGTAGGCCTCGTCACAGACTCGATTAAGGTGTTCCCTCCATTTCCCTTTTGACGGTTTATCCGAGGAATCTTATCGGCTGTCACAGAGGAGACAGAGATGCATTACTTATCCATCCGGAGAAGTGCTTATCAGCCGGAGAACCAGGCTTGAGTGTTCCCGGAAACAATTAACCACAAATGGGGAGGGGGGTAGGGGATCATCTGGCTATCCATCTCAGATTCCCCCTCCCAAATAAATTCTACATTTATAATACGGCCCAAGGACAACTCAAGTTATTTTTGGCCTTGTCGTTTGTATCACCTTACTCATTGTTGGACAGTGCAAGGAAACATTATTTAAAAAAAGAAAGAAACATATACTATAGATTGTACTGTAGACTGTATACAGAACGTTAACAACACCTGCTCTTTCCATGACACAGACTGAACAGGTGAATCCAGTTGAATGCTATGATCCCTTATTGATGTCACTTGTTAAATCCATTTCAATCAGTCTAGATGAAGTGGAGGAGACAGGTCAAAGAAGGATTTTTAAGCCTTGAGACAATTGAGACATGGTTTGTTTGTGTGAATTTATGTGTGTGTGTGTGTGTGTGTGTGTGTGTGTGTGTGTGTGTGTGTGTGTGTGTGTGTGTGTGTGTGTGTGTGTGTGTGTGTGTGTGTGTGTGTGTGTGTGTGTGTGTATGCTCCTGCACAACAGGAGGTGTTTGTGTGTGTGTATGTATGTATGTATGTAGATAGATTGATTCAGATATCAGTACGGGGCCATAAGACACCTGGTTTTAAGCCAGATGTTGCCCCCAGACCTTGAGTTTGAGACCCAAAGCCACACAGAGAACAGACAAAATAACACAGCTAGCACACCACGCCATACATCCATTCAGAAAGGCCCTTGGTGGGCCCACAGAACAGGCTGCTCCCCCATCTGATGCTTCCGGGCGATTAAGCCGTGAATGAGCCATCCCCTTCTGGATGATCCTGCCTTTTATGGTTCCATTCAAACCCATGCTCGATAAAACACTGCTGCTCATAATGTCCCCACACTGAAAAAGTAGAAACTAATCCAAACTTTGAAGTGGCACAGGCAATGTCCAGGACCCGCAATAGCGCTAAGAGGTTGCTGGCTGAGTTAGTGGTGTAATGATCCTATAGAATTTCTCTCTCGGGGTAATTCATGATGGATGATCTGGAGTGGGGCGCCATGTCTTTACTATTGAGCCATGCAAGCCATCAGGTGATTTTATTATTATTATTATTGTTAGACTATCTGGCTGTTTCATATTTTTGTCTACTGTTTTATCTCATCTATCTTTGTTTTCATCATATAATGCAACTTTATGTGTTTGTGATCTTGTTAACTGACCAGATAACAACCGAAATAGGACGGCTTTCCCCATGATGTCTTTATCTCCTCATAAAAATGCCAGCTTTACCTGGTTGTAACAGAGATCAGTTGGTTGTAAACTGGTTATGTGACTCACTGGGTCCTACTATCTCCTCCATGTGTTTGATGTGAAATGGAACTTGAACGAAAATGAACTTAAACTTGAATAAGGTCATCTCTTTTTCTTCCTCCCTTCTGCCTTTTTCTGCAGTGGCTCCCTCCACAGTGCCTCCCATGAAGCCGTGGTGGAAGGAGATCGTGGTGTTGGGGACAGTGGGCTGTGCCTCGGTTGCCTTCCTCCTGTTGATGGTCATCATCTGCTATAAGGCCATAAAGAGGTAGGCCTCACTCTTTCTGACTCGTACACATACCCTTGCATTGAATTTCCATTGGGCTATTTACGCATTAGCTCTTTCCTCCCATGATCACAGAAAATTACAGAATGGTTAAACATGAGTGATACAGTATGATACTTAATATATATATATATATATAATCCTACCAGGTAAACCCACCTCACAGGTTGATGCTTCAAGTTTTCAGAAGAAGTGTGTGTGCACTGGCAGGAGATTGTGAACAAAGACACTGTGTAAACATTTAGGACACAATCTATAACCTGATAGTCTGGAGAAATCCAGTCTGTTAGTGCTAACATTCCTTTTCTTACCACTCCTTGTCATGCCAAACATGTTGGGATACATTTAGGATAATCTATGTTCAGTCTGACCCAGGTAACATTGTCTTCTACTTCAATAGAAGGGGCCTTAGTGTAATACAACATGATTCCACAGATCATGTGGGTAATCCCTTATATATAGTATTTGTAAACCCTTTGTAAAGATCTTATAATCAGCCTTCATGAGGGTGATTGGTCCATAGTTAGCTTTGTCCATTCTTCCCCTGCCAATACTTATTCTCCTGTGATTTGATCAGTATTGAACCTGATATTTGGCTTTAAAAAATAATTAATATCAACATACAACACTACAAAGACATACTCAGAGCCATTCCTATCATGTTGCTAGCCCTAACATGGTTATCAGAGTGATAGTTTCAAAGTGAGCATGCTGACACCTCAAACTGTTGGAGATGAGTTCAATGTCAGCGAACCTCAGTGGATGTCAATCAACTCAGTGAATGCAGCTCTCCAGTAGAATATTTTCCCCTTCAATCCTCAAAATGGGTGAAAAGATCACAGCTGACAGCTGGGGAAGAATGTCAGCCTGATCCAGCTACAGTATGTCAGCCTGATCCAGCTCCAGTATGTCAGTCTGATCCAGCTTCAGTATGTTAGCCTGATCCAGCTACAGTATGTCAGCCTGATCCAGCTACAGTATGTCAGCCTGATCCAGCTACAGTATGTCAGCCTGATCCAACTACAGTATGTCAGCCTGATCCAGCTACAGTATGTCAGCCTGATCCAGCAACAGTATGTCAGCCTGATCCAGCTACAGTATGTCAGCCTGATTCAGTTACAGTATGTCAGCTTGATCCAGCAACAGTATGTCAGCCTGATCCAGCTACAGTATGTCAGCCTGATCAAGCTACAGTATGTCAGCCTGATTCAGTTACAGTATGTCAGCCTGATCCAGCTACAGTATGTCAGCCTGATTTAGCTACAGTATGTCAGCCTGATCCAGCTACAGTATGTCAGCCTGATCCAGCTACAGTATGTCAGCCTGTTCCAACTACAGTATGTTAGCCTTATCCAGCTACAGTATGTCAGCCTGATCCAGCTACAGTATGTCAGCCTGATCCAGCTACAGTATGTCAGCCTGATCCAGCTATAGTATGCCAGCCTGATTTAGCTTCAGTATGTTAGCCTGATTCAGTTACAGTATGTTAGGCTTATTCAGCTACAGTATGTCAGTCTGATTCAGCTACTGTATGTCAGCCTGATCCAGCTCCAGTATGCCAGCCTGATTTAGCTTCAGTATGTTAGCCTGATCCAGCTACAGTATGTCAGCCTGATCCAGCTACAGTATGTCAGCCTGATCCAGCTACAGTATGTCAGCCTGATTCAGCTACTGTATGTTAGCCTGATTCAGCTACTGTATGTTATCCTTATCCAGCTACAGTATGTCAGCCTGATCCAGCTACAGTATGTCAGCCTGATCCAGCTACTCTTTGAGGTGAGCTAGGAGCCAGAAGAGTAGTGTGTGTGTGTCAGTGCCTATGTGTCCTGAGCTGCACTTGAGTCTAGCTAACATTGACATACTGTTACCGTTAGGGAAGTAGATAAAAGACTTTCCAAAAAAAGAGCTTCAAGGGAAATGGCCCCAAACAGATGCATCAGAGCAGTCAAAATCGAAGGAGACTCCTGGGATTTGGATTGAGTGCGTTATTATGTATGCCTGATCTGCTCAGGCATAGAAGTTGGCTGATCGGAGGACAGACGGATTCATTCATTCGCACAGAACCAGAAAGGTATGTGCCAGTTTTAAGGCTTTCCCCAGGAATCCACTGGAGCTTTTTGGAATTGGCTGCTGTCCCCATATCACCACATCACTTGATTTTATTATCCCAAATATTCAGGCCTGGCAAATATATTTTTCTTATCAAATCCCTCTATCCCTTTCTCCCTCGGTCACCCCCCCTCCTTTTCTCCATCCCGCCATCTTTCTTTCTCTCTCTCTTTTACCTGTCTCACCTGTCTTTCCCCCACCTCTCTCTCCACACCCCTTCTCTCCACCCCCCTCCTCCCCTCTCTCTCTCTATCTTTCCCACTCTCTCTCTTTCTGAGGCAATGCCATAGTTCAGGGAAATGGAGTGAGAAGGGTATCTTATTTGTGAGAAGGGTATCTGATTTGTTGTGTTCCCTCAGAGGCAAACAATGAGGTTGTGACAGACTGGAGGGAACAGGGGGAATAAATAGAGGGAGGCACACATAGAAAGGAAATGAAGAGAAATAAAAGACAAAATCCAATTTTATTTGTCACATGCACCGAATACGACAGGTGTAGTAGACCTTACAGTGAAATGCGTACTTACAATCCCTTAACCAACAATGCAGTTTTAAGAACCCCCCCCCCCAAAAAAAAGAAGATATCACACCACTCACGCTTTTCTAACTATCTTTGTCCTCTGCCAAACTTTTCTCTTGATAATATTTCCTCGAGAAACATCCTCTAAGTAAACCTTTGTGTATAATGTGTTTTGGGCTCATTTTACTTTCCAATGATTGAGTCATCCAGTGACAGGGTACCTACTACTGTGGCTTGTAATGGTTAGTCATAGGCTTGTTCCTCCCATAAAGGGTCAGGAGGATTCTAAATATATCTCCTTTCTCTAGGTCTCGGCAGACTCAAAGTAGATTTATGTTGATATTTTTAGCATCCTGTTTGATGTACTGTAGTAGGCCACAGTTTTTGGATTGCAAACTTGCTGCACTTTTCTCACAACAACATAGTGGAAGCACCTGAAATTGAGAAAATGCATACAAGCTATATATTTGGGATATACAGACCAATCAAAGGTTTGGACACACCTACTCATTCAAGAGTTTTTCTTCATTTTTACTATTTTCTACATTGTAGAATAATAATGAAGACATCAAAACTATGAAATAACACATATGGAATCATGTAGTAACCAAAAAAGTGTCAAACAAATCAAAATATATTTTATATTTGAGATTGTTCAAAGTAGCCACCCTTTGCCTTGATGACAGCTTTGCACACTCATTCTCTCAACCAGCTTCTCCTGGGATGCTTTTCCAATAGTCTTGAAGGAGTTCGTACATATAATGACCACTTGTTGGCTGCTTTTCCTTCACTCTGCAGTCCAACTCATCCCAAGCAATCTCAATTGGGTTGAGGTTGGGTGATTGTGGAGGCCAAGTTACCTGATGCCGCACTCCATCACTCTACTTCTTGGTCAAATAGCCCTTACACAGCCTGGAGGTGTGTTGGGTTATTGTCATATGGAAAAACAAATGATAGTTCCACTAAGCGCGAACCAGATGGGATGGCGTATCGCTGCAGGATGTTGTGGTAGCCATGCTGGTTAAGTGTGCCTTGAACTCTAAATAAATCACTGACAGTGTTACCAGAAAAGCACCCCCAAACCATCACACCTCCTCCTCCATGCTTCACAGTGGGAATTACACATGCGGGGATCATCCGTTCACCTACTCTGCGTCTCTCAAAGACACAGCGGTTGGAACCAAAAATCTAACTTTTTGTCATAAATGGTCAATTTGAATAAATTTTCACAATACATGTTATCTGACCAGCACTGAAACAGGTTTATTAGAAGTATTACTCCTGAATTATGGCACTTGATATCCAGAATTTTATTTTACCTTTATTTAACTAGGCAAGTCAGTTAAGAACAAATTCTTATTTTCAATGATGGCCCAGTGGGTTAACTGCCTGTTCAGGGGCAGAACAACAGATTTGTACCTTGTCAGCTCAGAGGTTTGAACTTGCAACCTTCCGGTTACTAGTCCACCGCTCTAACCTCTAGGCTACCCTGCTGCCCCAGTATGCAATATACAATATATCCAATTTGTATGGCTACTGTAAATAAACTGTATATTTTGTTGTCACGCCTGTAGTGGCATTCCTGGAAATGTGCCAGGGTGTACTCATTTCCCATGTGCAGTCTGCCCCTCCTCCCCTCCCCCTCTTGTTCTCTCTCTTTCTCTGTGCCTGAGAATTTGAGTGGGGGCAAATAAACTCAGGATGGGAACCCCAGCTGGCAGCAATTTTCTCCCTAATGAGCATGCTAAGTTAGCAGAGTCAGTTTTTTTATTTTTTTTATGTCTTTCTTTGTGGGCATTTAGACCCATTATTCAGTGACGCTCAGTGAACAGTGGAATAAAAACAGTACCACGGGGCTCAGTCTCTCCCACAAAGAGCACACCATCTCAAAAAACACACCGACCATTTACCTTATCACCGTTTTACGGCCTCCATACTCTAAAAGCTTAGGAGAACCGCTACGGTAACGACATGCCATTAAAGGAAATGCTGACTGGTGAGAGAGAGCAGAGGCAGCCTTGGGGGGAAGGCTTGCACTGTGTTGTTGTGACATGAGAATGATTGAATCATGAATCTGGAAGTGCTGGTCAGTGGTCCATTGTTTGTTTTGGTGAGACACTTCCTTATTGGGAGGCTAGCACCAGGGCATTTGGCTATCAAAAACAGTGTGGGTGTGTGTGTGTGTGTGCGTGCATGTGCGTGTGGCATTGAATGTATAGTTTGTGTCCTACCCTCTGTAATTGTATTGGGCCAGTCATATGGATTGGCTCAATCAATAACAATATGTGAAAGGTTTGGCCATGGGAGAAATAACGGAGTTATATAACTCTGCAGAAGTGTCAACCATGGGCTTTAAAAGTGTACTTGGCTATCGCCTTGTCAGGGTGCCTGAGGGAGAGACTCCTGTCCTGATGGAGGGCAAAGATGACACAGAGGAGGAAGAAGGGAAGGAGAAGGGATAGGTTTTTATTAGAAAGTATACCTCTACATCATTTGCTAGAGAGACAAAGAGGTTGGGTTGGGGGTGTGTGGGAGGGGGGGATAGATGGAATGGGGATGGGGTGATGATAGGTAGATGGGAGGGGGGTGGAGGGTAGAGACGCTTGCTCCTGGAAGACTGATATCAGCACAAATAAAATATGTCCAAAGGGTGCCGAACATTAGGGCATCCCTCTTGTTGGCAGGCAGTGGTCTTGGGCATAAACAATCGCTGCCGCCCCCACCCCCCTTCTGAAAAGCAGTTGTTGTTGTGCTGTCGTTGACTTATGTTTCATTGAAAGAGGTTGAGGGATAGGAGAGAGATAGAAAAGGGACACAGGAGTGCCAAGACATTTTTTTAAACTTTTGAACAGGGGTGTGCCTAGAGGCCAGAGATGTTCACAACTCAAGTCTCAAGTCTTTTAGGACCAAGTCTAAGTCAAGTCTTTTGGCAATGGCTTTCTTCCTGCTGTGGGTTAGGTCTATAAACCTTGTAAATTATTTGAAGAGTCTCCCTTTTTCATTGGTTCACACTTGAATGAAATAAAGCACATCAGGCACTATTTAAATCAAAATAAATGTCATTTTAAAATGTAGACAGTTTACATTAATAAAAGTAATTGTACCGGATATGAAAAAAAAGCAGACATAACATTTTAAAGTGCATGGTATTTTGTAGCAGACGTGTATATTTCACGTCATCTGTAGGTGAGGGAAGTTAAATGACAAGCATGAATGTAAACCAAAATGACTGACAACTGTTCAATAACTACACTACTAAAATGTCCTACATATCAAAAGTAATGACCTATATCCCTAAAATATACTTACTGACCTGGACACTTAACAGAAATACAATTTCCTGTAACAAGTAGCAAATTACATGCTGTGCCCTAAGACAGAGAACATTTCTGTTGCCGACAGGTTACATTTCAGAAATATCAAGTTTGTCAGCATTCTTGCACTGAGCCTGGCACGATGAGGGCGCATGATGAGGCCTCCATGACTGAACACTCTCTCCACTGGGGCATTGGTGGCAGGTACAGCCAACACGGTCATTGCTACCTGGTTGAGGCTTGAACAGTCTTTTGCATGTATTCTCCAAAAATCCAAGCGCTCAACTTCATTTTCATCAGAAGATACTTCAGTGTAACTAAAAATCTCTGCTCTGACAGATGACTTTATGTCTCCTTTCTTCTTGCTGATCTTGTTGCGGTAGCCAGAGAATATTCTGGAGGTTTTGGCAGGTTGTTGTTCTTCTTCTCCACTGCTGCTCTCCGTAACGGTGACTTTCCGTGCCTCAGCCAAAACAAGGACTGAAAATGTAAAAAAATATATGTATATGATCAAGAATATAACAGTACACATTATACATGAAAAAAACATTATTATTTGAATGCAAGTGACATAGAAAACGTTGCATTTTGCAATGCATTGTACCTACCAATCAGACTCTCCTTCAATTCAGCTTTATCTTCATGTGGTATGCAGACATCATGATTAAGCCAGAACAGGCAAAAGATGAGTCCAACAGTGCAGCCATTATGTATACACTACCGTTCAAAAGTTTGGGGTCACTTAGAAATGTCCTTGTTTTTGAAAGAACAGCAAATGTTTTGTACATTAAAATAACATCAAATTGATCAGAAATACAGTGTAGACATTGTTAATGTTGTAAATGACTATTTTTTATGGAATATCTACATAGGTGTACAGAGGCCCATTATCAGTAACCATCACTCCTGTGTTCCAAAGGCATGTTATGTTAGCTAAACCAAGTTTATAATTTTAAAAGGCTAATTGATCATTAGAAAACCCATTTGCAATCTCATACAATGCTGAGTACTCCTCCCTTCACAGAACAGAGCAAACTGGCTCTAACCAGAATAGAAAGAGGAGTGAGAGGCCCCGGTGCACAACTGAGCAAGAGGACAAGTACATTACAGTGTCTAGTTTGAGAAACAGACGCCTCATAAGTCCTCAAATGGCAACTTCATTAAAGAGTACCCGCAAAACACCAGTCTCAACGTCAACAGTGAAGGGGCGACTCCGGGATGCTGGTCTTCTAGGCACTAGGTACTATTTAATGAAGCTGCCAGTTGAGGACTTGTGAGGCGTCTGTTTCTCAAAGTGATGGTGATGGTTGCTGATAATGGGCCTCTGTACACCTATGTAGATATTCCATTAAAAATCAGCCGTTTCCAGCTACAACATTAACAATGTCCACATTGTATTTCTGATCAATTTTATGTTATTTTAATGGACAAAAAATGTGCTTTTCTTTCAAAAACAAGGTAATTTCTAACTTTTGAACGGTAGTGTACATTTGTCACCAAATGGAAGTTTTGATGCCTGTTCATCCAAGTGTACCATTCTGACATTCACAAACACCCCCTGGAATCGGCGTTTGAGTGACTACTGCAGTGCTTTTACTAGACTGACTAGGTGACGACTTGTGCTCAGTATACTTTGCAGATGATAGTTGAGTGACAGTACACAAGGAAGGGCAGCACTGAGTCACCACTTTCTCCCCCCGAGTAAAGTCGGTGGCCTGGACAAAAAGGGTCCAAAATGTCCACTAGATCCAATAGCTGTCTCCATACCCTTGGTGATAAGCAGAGCTCCTTGTGTCCTTGGGCCTCAAGTAGAGTATTGAGGCTTTGTTGATTCAGATTGGTGACTGCTTTAACAAGCTGGAGGATGGAATTCCATCTGGTAGACACAACAGCAGGGATACTACGATTGGCTCCGAACTCAGCTTCACATGCTTCTTTCAGACCACAGGTAGTATGTAGTAAGCTGCAAAGTTTAGTTACCTTAGCCATCACACAGTTTGATTTTTGTTTCCTTTAGTCCATCTCTAAATCACAGTTGTAATGAATGGGCAAAGCACTGTAAGCACTGTTTCCTGCAGTTGGTTTGGATAGCTTCTACACCAGCATTGTAGTCTTCACCTATTTCTTCCCATAGGCTGGGTTAATCCACATCATCATCATCATCATGGTCATTGCTTGCTTTGGGGAAACAAACTGTGAAGGCCTTTTTCAAATTTGCAACGTTATCACATATGATATAATCAAATGTATGTATTATGCCAACATTATCACAGATTACTTCACATGCATCACTGATTCTTTCCCCAGTATAACAGCTCAACAGAACTGACTCCAGTCTGGAAGTTTTTTCTCTTCCATGGACCATGTAATGAGCCGTTACTCCCATGAAGCCCCTCATGGCCCTGTCAGTCCATTTACAGTGGCAAGAAAAAGTATGTGAACCCTTTGGAATTACCTGGATTTCTGCATAAATTGGACATCAATTTTGATCTGATATTCATCAGTCACAACAATAGACAAACATAGTGTGCTTAAACTAATAACACACAAATTATTGTATTTTTCTTGAATATATTGAATAAATAATTTAAGTTGGGAAAAGTATGTGAACCCCTAGGCCAGGGCTGCCCAACCCTTTTCCTGGAGATCTACGGGCCTGGCATTTTCAGTCCAACCCTAATTTAACACACCTGATTCTACTAATTAGCTGCTCAACAAGACCTTAACTATCTGAATCAGATACCCTAAATTAAGTTGGACTGAAAACCTACAGGACAGTAGATCTCCAGGAAGAGGGTTGCGCAGCCCTGCCCTAGGCTAATGACTTCTCCAAAAGCTAATTGGAGTCAGGAGTCAGCTACCTGGAGTCCAATCAATGAGACGAGATTGGAGATGTTGGTTATAGCTGCCTTGCCCTATAAAAAATGTGCTATTCACAAGAAACATTGCCTGATGTGAACCATGCCTCGAACAACAGAAATCTCAGAAGACCTAAGATTAAGAACTGTTGACTTGAATAAAGCTGGAAAGGATTACAAAAGTATCTCTAAAAGCCTTGATGTGCATCAGTCCACAGTAAGAAAAAAAATTATAGAAATGGAGAAAGTTCAGCACTGTTGCTACTCTCCCTAGGAGTGGCGGCCCTGCAAAGATGACTGCAAGAGCACAGCGCAGAATGCTCAATGAGGTTAAGAAGAATCCTAGAGTGTCAGCTAAAGACTTACAGAACTCTCTGGAGCATGCTAACATCTCTGTTGACTAGTCTACGATAAGTAAAACACTAAACATGAATGGTGTTCATGGGAGGACACCACGGAAGAAGCCGCTGATGTCCAAAAAAACATTGCTACACGTCTGAAGTCTGCAAAAGTGCACCTGGATGTTCCACAGCGCTACTGGCAAAATATTCTATGGACAGATGAAACTACAGTTGAGTTGTTTGGAAGGAACACACAACACTGTGTGGAGAAAAAAAGGCACAGGACACCAACATCAAAACCTCATCCCAACTGTAAAGTAAGGTGGAGTGAGCATCATGGTTTGGTGCTGCTTTGCTGCCTCAGGGTCTAGATAGCTTTCTATCATCGACGGAAAAATGAATTCCCAAGTTTATCAAGACATTTTGCAGGAGAATGTTAGGCTGTCTGTCCACCAATTGAAGTTCAGCAGAAGTTGGGTGATGCAACAGGACAATGACCCAAAACAGAGAAGTATATCAACAACAGAATGGCTTCAACAGAAGAAAATACGCCTTCTGGAGTGGCCCAGTCAGAGTCCTGACCTCAACCCGATTTAGATGCTGTGGCATGACCTCAAGAGAGCAGTTCACACCAAAACTGTCTGATCCGCAACTACAGAAAACATTGGGAGGTTATTGCTGCCAAAGGAGGGTCAACCATTTATTAAATCCAAGGGTTCACATACTTTTCCCACCCTGCACTGTGAATATTTATACGGTGTGTTCAATAAAGACATCAAAACGTATAATTGATTGCAGACTGTGTTTGTCTATTGTTGTGACCTTGAGATTTTAGATTCCTGCTAAAATATTATTTGAAGATACTTTTCAGATACAATCTTCTGCAAAATCATTCGCAAGGAGATTCCTGCTAAAATATTATTTGAAGATGCAAAAATATTTGTACATGCTTTTTCTTGCCACTGTATCTACAGTGACAGACACTGATTCTGTTTTCTCTAGGGCACTTTTATTGTCGCCTTTGTGTTCGGTGTTAAGTCATGCAGGCGCCTGGTCAATGTGGCCCTACTTGCTGGTCTATATTTGTCGTCTACCACTGACATGAAATGCCTAAAGTGAGGGTTGTCCACTAAGGACATAGGCAGGTTGCAGGTAATTAATAGGTCTTGCAGTATAGCCTCTGTTATGGCCTTCTGCCTGGGGGGGCCCTGGCTGTGCACATGGACTCCTATGGTGGTTAAGAATGAGTCAATGCTGCTCTGTCCTTCTGTCCCTGCGCTGGTCACCTTTGCTTTGCAGAATTCAGTGAAATTGCAGATGAACAACATGATGGATAGTTGTTGCTGACTGGAGATGGAAGTACAAGGAAAGAAATATACACTACCTTTCAAAAGTTTGGGGTCACTTAGAAATGACCTTGATTTGGAAAGAAAAGCAATTTTTTGTCCATTAAAATAACGTCAAATTGATCAGAAATACAGTGTAGACATTGTTAATGTTGTAAATGACTGTCGCTGGAAACGGCAGATTTTTAATGGAATATCTACATGGGCGTACAGAGGCACATTATCAGCAACCATCATTCCTGTGTTCCAATGGCACGTTGTTAGCTAATCCAATTTTATCATTTTTAAAGGCTAATTGATCATTAGAAAACCCTTTTGCAATTATGTTTGCACAGCTGAAAAATGTTCTGCTGATTTAAAGAAGAAATAAAACTGGCCTTCTTTAGACTAGTTGAGTATCTGGAGCATCAGCATTTGTGGGTTCGATTACCACCTCAAAATGGCCAGAAACAAAGAATTTTCTTCTGAAACTCGTCAGTCTATTCTTGTTCTGAGAAAGGAAGACTATTCCATGCGAGAAATTGTGAAGAAAGTGAAGATCTCGTACAACGTTGTGTACTACTCCTTTCACCGAACTGCGCAAACTGGCTCTAACTAGAATAGAAAGAGGAGTGGGAGGCTCCGGTGCACAACTGAGCAAGAGGACAAGTACATTCGATCCCTGATCTCGCAGGGATTGCCCATGCCTGATTTGGATAGGGTTATGGTTTCGTTAATACATGGTTAAACCAGTCAAACCTTTCACATGTTTTTTTCAAATATTTGTAATTTAGCAGTTGCTTTTATCCAAAGCTCCTTACAGTCATGCATACAGGTTTCATATGGATGGCCCTAGAGGTAATTGAACCCATGATCTAAGCATCTATGTTGATCAAGGTATTTGGAGATACTCTCGCACAAAAAATAATACTATTGTATAATTACTGTCTATGGTATAAATACTGTAGTATTAATATATTTATTAACTATAGTATTCACTAGTGATGGGATGATTGATACCAGAGCTCCGACACGCTGATGCAGTTTTCAAAGCACTACTGATTTGACACAACGTATCAATGCTTGCATCAAAGTAACAATTCACATCACCATCTGACAGGTGTCGAACTTGTAACAGAGCGCCGGCCTCTGCTGGAAGCTTTTTGTCACAAGGAGGAGTAATCTGTCCGGAAATCCGCAGCACTCTAGTATCGACTCCTGAGAGATCGTATTTAGATGTTTTTTCTTTCTCCAACAGTGATTGTAAATGAAACAGCTCTAGTAGTTGTTATTGTTAATGGAGCGGTCAAAATGTACATAATTGTTACCTGGAGGAAAATGGAGGAGGGTCATGTAACATCAAGTGTGCCTAGTGTGGTCTCAATGAAATGATCCGTAGCCTATACTATAGTCTGTAGGCCTAGGATATATGAAAGAGCATGCTAGCACAGTTCAAGAAATAGAGTTAAGAAAATATTTTAAAAAATAAACTAAAGTAAAAAAGAAAAGAAAAAGTAACACAATAAAATAACGAGGCTGTATACAGGGGCTACCGGTACCGAGTCAATGTGCGGGGGTACAGGTTAGTCAAGATAATTTGTACATGTAGGTTGGGCTAAAGTGACTATGCATAGATAAATATAGCAAGTAGCAGCAGTGTAAAAACAAAAAGGGAGGTGTCAATGTAAATTGTAAAATGCTCAGTAGTCTTATGGCTTGGGGGTAGAAGCTGTTAAGGAGCCTTTTGGACGTAGACTTGGCGCTCCGGTACCGCTTGCTGTGCGGTAGCAGAGAGAACAGTCTATGACACGTGAGTGGAGTCTTTGACAATTCTTCCTCTGACACCGCCTAGTAAATACAGTACCAGTCAAAAGTTTGGACACACCTACTCATTCAAGGGTTTTACTTTATTTGGACTATTTTCTACATTGTAGAATAATAGTGAAGACATCAAAACTATGAAATAACACATATGGAATCATGTAGTAACCAAAAAAGTGTCAAACAATCAAAATATATTTTATATTTGAGATTCATCAAAGTAGCCACGCCCAGCCAAATGTATATTATCTGTGTCGTTGTTCAGCCCCGACTCAGTGAAACAAAAGATATTACAGTTTTTCATGTCCCGTTGGTAAGATAGATCTCAAATTCTAACAAGGCATCTCCGCCCCTTGTACAGTGCCTTGCGAAAGTATTCGGCCCCCTTGAACTTTGCGACCTTTTGCCACATTTCAGGCTTCAAACATAAAGATATAAAACTGTCTTTTTTTGTGAAGAATCAACAACAAGTGGGACACAATCATGAAGTGGAACGACATTTATTGGATATTTCAAACTTTTTTAACAAATCAAAAACTGAAAAATTGGGCGTGCAAAATTATTCAGCCCCCTTAAGTTAATACTTTGTAGCGCCACCTTTTGCTGCGATTACAGCTGTAAGTCGCTTGGGGTATGTCTCTATCAGTTTTGCACATCGAGAGACTGACATTTTTTCCCATTCCTCCTTGCAAAACAGCTCGAGCTCAGTGAGGTTGGATGGAGAGCATTTGTGAACAGCAGTTTTCAGTTCTTTCCACAGATTCTCGATTGGATTCAGGTCTGGACTTTGACTTGGCCATTCTAACACCTGGATATGTTTATTTTTGTGTTGGAGGCTATTTCTTCCTATTCAAGAAATAAGAGGTAGGCCTACCTATTTGACAGATTAAATTATATTTTCTCGGAGCGCAAATTAGATTATAGATTCATGCAGTGCCTTTATATCTTTTCTCCACTATCATTGTCTGTGGTGCTTACAAAACGAAGAACCGTTTCTAAAACTGCATATCTAAGGATCTGGTCTGTCCTAGGAGTGAGGGTAAACGTTAAGCATGTTCTCTGTTATCCACTTTGTTTTAATTCTTATTTTGGGTATAGGGGAGGGTGACTTGTTTATTTCAAGCGTTCAGGGAGTATCAGGTAAAAAATATATTTTACTGAAGGGAGGGCTATCCATTTTTATTTCAGAGAGGTCTGATTTTCTCCAGGTATCACACATTACACAGTGCCTTCGGAAAGTATTCAGAGCCCTTCACTTTTTCCAAATGTTGTTAAGTTACAGCCTTATTCTAAAATGGATTAAATAAAAAAAACAGGTTTTTAGAATTTTTTGCAAATGTATTGAACATTTTAAAATGATACCTTACTTACATAAGTATTCAGACCCTTTGCTATGAGACTAGAAATTTAGCTCAGGTGCATCCTGTATCCATTGATCATCCTTGAGATGTTTCTACAACTTGATTGGAGTCCAACTGTGGTAAATTCAACTGATTGGACATGATTTGGAAAGGCACACACCTGTCTGTATAAGGTCCCACAGTTGACAGTGCATGTCAGAGCAAAAACCAAGCTATGATGTTGAAGGAATTGTCCGTAGAGCTCAGAGACAGGATTGTGTCGAGGCACAGATCTGGGGAAGGGTATCAAAACATTTCTGCAGCATTGAAGGTCCCGAAGAACACAGTGGCCTACATCATTCTTAAATGGAAGAAGTTTGGAACCACCAAAACTTCCTAGAGCTGGCCTCCCGGCCAAACTGAGCAAATTGGGGGAGAAGGGCCTTGGTCAGGGAGGTGACAAAGATGAACGGAGCAAAGTACAGCGAGATCCTTGATGAAAACCTGCTCCAGAGTGCTCAGGACCTCAGACTGGGGTGAGGGTTCACCTTCCAACAGGACAACGACCCTAAGCACACAGCCAAGAAGGAGTGGCTTCGGGACAAGTCTCTGAATGTTCTTGAGTGGCCCAGCCAGAGCCCGGACTTGAACCCGATGGAACATCTCTGGAGAGACCTGAAAATAGCTCTGCAGCAACGCTCTCCATCCAACCTGACAGAGCTTGAGAGGATCTGCAGAGAATAATGGGAGAAACTCCCCAAAACAGGTGTGCCAAGGGTCTGAATACTTATGTAAATCTGATATTTCATTTTATGAACAAACAGTTCTACAAATCTATTTTTGCTTTGTCAGTATGTGGTATTGTGTGTAGATTGATGAGGGAAACAAATCTTCAATAAATTTTAAATAAGGCTGTAACGTAACAAAAATGTGGAAAAAGTAAAGGGGTCTGATTACTTTCTGAAGGCACTGTAAATAACGTACAGTCCCTAGTTATCACATTATTGATCCAAAGTGTTTTGGTAATATGTAAAAGTGATTCGAAACCGTTTATTTTAAACCCAAAGTTGACAAGCAGTTACTACATGATAAATGACGTACAAAGCTTTGACTTCTGCTGGATACTACTTCCAGGCTTAGTTGACATATTAAATACTCTACAGTATTTCTCACCTGGCAGGTGGCTCTTTTATTCATTTTTTATTTCACCTTTATTTAACCAGGTAGGCTAGTTGAGAACAAGTTCTGATTTGCAACTGCGACCTGGCCAAGATAAAGCAAAGCAGTTCGACACATACAATAACACAGAGTTATACTTGGAATAAACAAACATACAATCAATAATACAGTAGAAAAGTCTATATACAGCATGTGCAAATGAGGTAGGATAGGGGAGGTAAGGCAATAAATAGGCCATGGTGACGAAGTAGTTACAATATAGCAATTAAACACTGGAATGGTAGAATGTGCAGGGGATGAATGTGCAAGTAGAGATACTGGGGTGCAAAGGAGCAAGATAAGTAAATAAATACAGTATGGGGATGAGGTAGTTGGATGGGCTATTTACAGATGAGCTATGTACAGGTTCCCTGATCTGTGAGCTGCTCTGACAGCTGGTGCTTAAAGCTAGTGAGGGAAATATGAGTCTCCAGCTTCAGTGATTTTTGCAGTTCATTCCAGTCATTGGCAGCAGAGAACTGGAAGGCGGCCAAAGGAGGCATTTGCTTTGGGGGTGACCAGTGAGATATACCTGCTGGAGCACGTGCTACGGGTGGGTGCTTTTATGGTGACCAGTGAGCTGAGATAAGGCGTGGCATTACCTAGCAAAGACTTGTAGATTACCTGGAGCCAGTGGGTTTGGCGACGAGTATGTAGCGAGGGCCAGCCAACGAGAGCGTACAGGTCGCAGTGGTGGGTAGTGTATGGAGCTTTAGTGACAAAACGGATGACACTGTGATAGACTGATTCCAATTTGTTGAGTAGAGTGTTGGAGGCTATTTTGTAAATGACATCGCCAAAGTTGAGGATTGGTAGGATGGTCAGTTTTACGAGGGTATGTTTGGCAGCATGGGTGAAGGATGCTTTGTTGCGAAATAGGAAGCCGATTCTAGATTTAATTTTGGATTGGAGATGTTTAACCTCTAGCGTCGAGCAATCCCATACCCGGGAGCATAAGCATAGCCTCAAGCTCATTACCATAACGCAACGTTTCCTATTCATGAAAATCGCAAATGAAATGAAATAAATATATTCAAAACACAAGCTTAGCCTTTTGTTAACAACACTGTCATCTCAGATTTTCAAAATATGCTTTTCAACCAAAGCTACACAAGCATTTGTGTAAGAGTATTGATAGAGTGCACTAATACAACAGCTCAGAGAAAGAGATGTTGTTTAACAAGTAATATTTTTTCTCTCAAAAAGGTAGAGGGAAAAATAAATCATTTTGGAGTCACTTTCATTGTAAATAAGTACTGTACATAATATGTTTCAAACACTTCTACATGAATGTGGATGTAACCATGATGACGGATAATCCTGAATAAATTGTGAATAATGATGAGTGAGAAAGTTACAGAGGGACAACAATCAGGGACAACGATCATACTCCCAAGACATGCTAACCTCTCACCATTACCAATAACAGGGGAGGATAGAATGTCTTGGGGGTATGATTTTGACCCGCTGTATCATTATTCAGGATTTATTCAGGATTATCCGTAATCATGTTAGCACTTGTATTACTATAAAATAATATAATTTCCTAATATTTTTCAGCATACAATATAGCTCAGTATTGAATTATGTATTTTATACAGTCATTATTGCTCATCTTTATCAAGGGTGTCAATAATGTCAGACATTTATTAGTAGACCTACCTTGTACGCACCATGGTATACTACGGTAAACTAAAGTATGTGCTATAGTACGCTATGGTAAAATGTCTTATAAGACAGTCTATTGCAGTGTAGTACAAAATGCTATATTAAGTTAGTGGTATTACAGTTTTTCACAATTGGGTACAAGCATTATTTTTGGAACAATGTTGTCAATTTTCAAAACAGAGTCCACAAGACACAGAATTCTGTGGCCTTTTGCAAAACAGTAAATGCGTTTTCAAAAATGTTTTTGCCTTCTCGAAACATAAATACATTCATCAAAACGACATTATACCATCAAACGTACAAATAGATTTAACAAAATAACATGACTGCCTGCGAAAAGATGAATGCAATCAGGCTTATCTCTTGAGTTCAAGCAGACAAACTTTCCAGTAGTTGAATACATTTTCTTTGCAGTCACTAAATCATGATGATCATAATTGGAAGAATAACTGTCCAAAGGTACAGAATTATGGGCAATTACTCTCCTTTTATGCAGAGTCAAACAAACAATTTCATACACATCAAATGAAGTTGTGTTCCTGATCATTTAAAAAAATTAAAAGCACATTGTCTGCAGGATTCATTCATCGGTATCATCACAATCCTATTCCATATATTCAATACAAGGGCTGGTTTGCTCATTGTTCTTTAGACTTTCCATTGGTGCACAGCAACAGTACCCACAATGTTGAAGATGATGACTTAGGAGTAATCCAAAGTTACTTAGAAGTGACCAACTGCATTCTCTGCATCTCAGCATTTCCGCAATATTGTATAAAATCATAACAGTGACAATCCCCTCTTTCCATATATTGTACATGGTATGACACTGATATAAGGATTTAGAATGTTGTGCAGTAATGATTTAGAATGTTGTGCAGTAATGATTTAGAATGTTGTGCAGTAATGATTTAGAATGTTGTGCAGTAATATTTTACTGATTTTCTGTAGCATTGATCACAATGGCACATCTTTCTCTTTTGATGAAAGCGATGTGTTATATTCGTTGAACAGAACACTTAATTAACAGTGATTTTTGTATTCACTAATGCAAGAAAAGTATCAGAAGTTCTGTAAATGTATTTGAGCATTTGAACAGTGCTGTTCTGCTATAGATACGCTTCAACAAAGATCCACAGATTGCTTGTACGCGATTGAGAAAAACGGTATTGACTGAAAGGTACTACAGTGTGTAGTGTATTCTACAGTATACTACAAAATTATATAGTAAGTACTACACGATAGAGGGATACTACAGTGTGAGTATAGTATTCTACAGTATACTACAAAAACATTGATAAGCACTACGCAATCCAGGGATACTGCAGTGTGTAGTATAGTTTTCTACAGTATACTACAGTTTACTGCAGAGTACTATATAATTATATAGTAAGTACTATAGTATTCTATAGTAAACTGTAGTACTTATTTAATGTGTGCTTGCTTGTTACCGGAGCAACCGCCAAAGACAGTACTTTTGCAAATGTAAAAAAACAAATGGCAGCTGGTGGCAGCTGGGTTATTTTTCTCCCGGAACTCAGCTCCGCAATGAAACATCCCATGGTGCCACCATGCGCGCACAACGCTCTACCATACAACACACACACACACACACACACTCCAAGTCTTATGTGGATGGATGGGGATTGCAGGTGCTAGCAAATACATTTCTAAAGAGAAGGGGAAGAGCTAGCACAGCACATTCCAAACTGGGCCAGGCTAGGATGGGGGACATGTAAATATAAATACTAGAGTGGCCTTATTGGTTAGGAGTTCCCTGTCCAGGGATACTCTGTAGGTAATGTGAAATGTGAGTGTACACCCACACAGTAAATTACAGACTTAAAGGGCAGGAAGAAACTCACTAACTATAATTGCTAGCTACAGGTGAATAAAATAAACACCCACATAAAGTCTCTTAATAGGGCGTTGGGCCACCACTAGCCTTCAGAACCGCTTCAATGCGCCTTTGCATAGATTCTTCAAGTGTCTGGATCTCTATTGGGAAACTGGGCATTTTTATACACTACATGATGGGATGTTAATTGCTTAATTAACTCAGGAACCACACCTGTGTGGAAGCACCTGCTTTCTACAATATACAGTACCAGTCAAAGCTTTGGACACACCTACTCATTCAAGGGTTTTTCTTTATTTTTAGTATTTTCTACATTGTAGAATAATAGTGAATACATTAAAACTATGAAATAACACTTATGGTATCATATAGTAAAGTGTGCGAACATATTTGAGGTTCTTCAAAGTAGCCACCTTGATAACAGCTTTGCACATCTTGGCATTCTCTCAACCAGCTTCATGATGGAATGCATTTACATTTTTTATTTCACTAGGCAAGTCAGTTAAAAATAAATTCTTAATTACAATGATGGCCTGGGTTAACTGCCTTGTTCAGGGGCAGAACAGATTTTTACCTTGTCAGCTCAGGGATTCGATCTAGCAACCTTTCGATTACTGGCCCAACGCTAGGCTACCTGCTGCCCCAATTAACAGGTGTGCCTTGTTAATTTGTGGAATTTCTTTCCTTCTTAATTCGTTTGAGCCAATCAGTTGTGTTGTGACAAGGTAGGGTTGGTACACAAAAGATAGCCCTATTTGGTCAAATACGATGTCCATATTATGGCAAGAACAGCTCAAATAAGCGAAGAGAAACAACAGTCCATCATTACTTTAAAACATGAAGGTCAGTCAATGTGGAAAATTTCAAGAACGTTGAAAGTTTCTTCATGTGCAGTCACAAAAACCATCAAGCGCTATGATGAAACTGGCTCTCATGAGGACCGCCACAGGAAATAAAGACCCAGAGTTACCTCTGCTGCAGAGGATAATTCATTAGAGTTACCTGCACCTAAGATTGCAGTCCAAATAAATGCTTCACAGAGTTCAAGTAACAGACACATCTCAATATCAACTGTTTAGAAGAGACTCAGGTCTTCATGGTCGAATTGCTGCAAAGAAACCACTACTAAAGGACACCAATAAGAAGAAGAGACTTGCTTGGTTCAAGAAACATGAGCAATGGACATTAGACCAGTGGAAATCTGTCCTTTGATCTGATGAGTCCAAATGAGAGATTTTTGGTTCCAGCTGCCGTGTCATTGTGAGACGCAGTGTAGGTGAACGGATGATCTCCACATGTGTGGTTCCCACCGTGAAGCATGGAGGAGGGGGTGTGATGGTGTAGGGGTGCTTTGCTGGTGACACTGTCTGTATTTTTTTTAGAATTCAAGGCACACTTAACCAGCATGGCTACCACAACATTCTGCAGAGTTACGCCATCCCATCTGGTTTGCGCTTAGTGGGACTATCATTTGTTTTTCAACAGGAAAATGACCCAACACACATCCAGGCCGAGTAAGGGCTATTTGACCAAGAAGGAGAGTGATGGAGTGCTGCATCAGATAACCTAGTCTCCACAATCACCTGATCTCAACCCAACTGAGATGGTTTGGGATGAGTTGGACGTGAAGCTAGTTGAGAGAATGCCAAGAGTGTGCAAAGCTGTCATTAAGGCAAAGGGTGGTTACTTTGAAGAATATCAAATAGGAAATATATTTAGATTTGTTTAACACTTTTTTTGTTACTACAGGATTCCATGTGTGTTATTTAATAGTTTTGATGTCTTCACTATTATTCTACAATAGTACAAATAATGGAAAACCCTTGAATGAGCAGCTGTGTCCAAACTTTTGACTGGTACTGTATTCTTTTTATCCCTCATTTAATCAAGTGTTTCCTTTATTTTGGCAGTTATCTGTAGTTAGCGGTGTGTGCGTTAGTAGCAGACATTGTGTGGTGACGACGTCACCCGCCCTGAGACCTAGAAGTTCACTGGGTTTTCTAGGTCAGTGGTAGGACTGTACTGCGTATGAAGTGTTGTTGTTTCGAGCCACCTGGTTTGAGCCCAGGTCAAGACAGGTAGGGATCTAGCCCAATAGGCAAATCTGACACGTCTTATTGATGTCATTTTTGGTTGATCAAAATAGACAACCATAATATTACATATTTCCCTGGTTGGTTGGTAAAGTTGGTTGTAATATGATTATATTGTGTCTTCTCAACAAGAAAACCATCTTAAACAGTTTGTGCAAAATTTGGACGAACAGCATTTTCACAGATTTGTCTGCTCAATAATGTATTTAAATGTGGACACCCACGTCATAAAAGTTCATCTGGAAGTTCTGGAATTTACCAGAACCATGGGAACTTACCATTACATTGCAAAAAACATGCTGCTGAACTCCTGAACGTTTTCTGAACTCATACTTTGAGAGGTGTTTTACAGTTCACCCATATCAATATCCCAATTTGAATTTCAGCTCATCTCTGGTGGACGTCCTACAGTACATAAATGGTACCGTAGATCTGTCATGATACAACGGGATGCGTGTGATAACGAGCAGCATTAGTTCCGGTGCTTTGGACAAATCACGATTTCACAGGTGTTAGCATCTTTTGAGTTTCGGGAAGGGGAGGGGACATTTGGCCCATAGACTTGCCCGTGAATCGCAAAGAGAGAGGGTGGTGCTCTTCGTTACGGTTCCTCTTCTCTTAACACATATGGACCCAGAATTTAATTGAGCATCTGACCAATTACACAAGACTTTAGTTCTGGGTTAACCAAGATTACATTTCAATTATTATCCTGAATGTGTCATGCTGTCAGGTTTTTTTATGCTTCTTTTTTTTATGCTGCTGTAAATAAAATATATATTTGAGTAACGCTCAAAGTTGCATCTGTTTAATTAATGAAAATGTTTATACATTCAAGCTCCAGGAAACATTAGTCTCTGTTTTGGGTCACAGTAGTATTTACTGCATAGTGTATCATTGTGTACATAGAGATAAGAAGTGCTGTACTTGTAAATGTTTACTTGATCTCCATTTGATGGTAATGGTGATTGAAGTCACTGCTGTGACTGGAAGACATGTTTGCCTTACCACTTCCCTGTGAAGACACACACACACACAAACAAACACACACACACACACACACACACAGTCAACCCAGGCAGTCGCCAAGTCCTCTTAAGGACCATGGGAAAGGGTCTGGTCGCTGCTAGGACCTCAGTCTCAAGGTTTTGCTGTCCGTCAGGAGAAGGAGGAGAGGAAGGTTTGAGTGTGTGTGTGCGCGTGTGCGCGTGTTTGTGTGTGTTTGTCAGCTGAGTCAGCCCAAATGAATGGAGTGACACAGCGACTCTGCTGAAAGCTAATTTCTTCACTCTCCCCCTGGCACGTTATGTAAGGCCCCAAGGCCCTGAGCAGAGAGCTACCACAGAGCTGCCAGTTACAATGAGTACGGCTTGACCAGTGGCCAAAACAACAAGGACTACTACAGCCATCAAAATAACTACATAACTTCTACTGCTGCCTATAGCCTACTCATCTTGAGAAGGAACTTGGATCATACATGGCTTCTTTTGAAACAGATCAGGCAGTTTAGTCTACTTCTAACAGAGGCACAGTGACTTTCAACTTATGATATAGGCCCTACAACATTTGACTCACTACTTTGTAACTGAAGAGGGGACAACCAATAGAGGAGTGGCTTTTGGCCCCCGCAGCAGCCATTTTGGGGCTTGATAGTTCTCAGTCACTCACTTGCTCAGGATGACTCCTTGAAAAAGACAGAGGGCTCACTAGCAGAGGGACAGGAGTGATGGTGTGATTATAGTAAATTAATCACAGACCCATGGCTTCTACTTGAGAATATTTATTCTGTGGTTGTGTCACTGACTCCTCTGCCACTGAATGACTATATGGTCAGCATAAGGAATTAGCGTTAGCCTTGACAATGAAAGACTGGGAGTTTGGTGCCCTGACTCATATTCAGCAATGATCCATGTTGTCTTCTCTGATAGACCCTGGTGTACTGTATGTATTATGGTAATGACCCTTGCATGGCATGGTAGCCTGTAGCAGCAGACTATGTTTGAAAGCATCTGGGGCCCTCAATTCGTGTGCTGTGAATTTCTTTGCTGTGAACGTCAGTCTCTGGTACTGTACCATGCCTTCAATCGGTGTGTGAAGAAGGGCGCGAAGGGTAGGAGGCTGTTGCGGTCTGCAAAGATTGTCTCCTCACAAAAGATTTGACCTTTTAAATGGCTGACTGAGCTTACTGCATTTGAACAAAATGGGTCTGCTCTTTCGTACAGACCCATCTCCTGTCCGTATCATGAAAAGTTCCATGCGCACCTCCGAAACCTCTTTGTGTACCTAGCAGTGGATACGATCACATGCACATTTCAAATGCAGCTCGTGCAAGTTAACAAACACGTAATCACATGCTTATCGTCTACAACATTACAGATGTCATCAGAGGATTGATTACCTGGAAATCCAGCGAGGCAAAGTGAAATATCACAAATAGAGTAATAGAAGAATAATATAATTGTTGAACATAGCTATAGCCATCAGTTTTGCATGTTTTCATGGTCATCACTCGCTCACTGTTAAGTTTGTCAAGGTCCCAGCATTAGCTATCCTGCTACAGAGCTTGTTGATGTCGGGATGTGAGCATATTACTCGAATGTGATGTTCGATGATAAACAGAAAATGGTACTATGCCCCTCATGAGTGCACATCCTCAAGTCCTTGAGGATGGGCCATATTCAATCAAAATCATGTTTGGAGGACAGATGGCCTGGCTACAGGACGTGTCTCATCCACCCATCTTTGAGGGACCCAGATTGTTTTTACAGTATCACGACAAATGAGCAAAAGCATTCCCGACCATTGCTGAAACTTTGAGAGAGGTGGCTCTGGGGAAAGTGACTGGATTAATGTGTATGGGCTGAGTGGCTTCAGAACTGAGAAAGTTTCCCATTTGTTTGTTTTTAAGAGTTTCAGACAGACAGAGGCCTTGTATCCCAAAACCGTCACCATGCAAAGTTGAGATACCTCATATGCTGATATGCTGATTAAGTATGGGGCGAAAAAGGATAATGCCAACAAAGGGGATTGTCTCACACTACAGCTACGTATGAGGAGCATATAGCCATTTTCAGTATCTTTCCCTGAAAAAGCAGACAGCATATCCAGACTTTATTCTGGTTGAAAAATCCAAGAGATCTTATAGTGAGATCTGTATGTCCATCTTATTTGTCTGTTACCATTATGGACACAGCACGACGGTCCACATCATCTAAAAGTGACATTATGGGGAGAACGAACACAGAGCCCTCCCAGGACCTCCTGGACACATTGATCAAGCCCAGTCTTGCCATCCCTGCAGGGACCCATAATTGAGTTATTTGGGTCCTTGCCTGAAAGGGTCACATATCTTGGATCTCTTAATTAGGGGAGCGACAGGATGGGTAGGTTGAGTTAGGGAAGGAGGCCACTGTGTTCGCTCACGGGGCCATTAAAGGCAGCAGAAAGTCATTTGGAGAACAGGATAACTCACTTTGATGACCCTCAGCAGCTGTGAATCAGCCACTGCAATACACTGCTCACTGGCTGCATTATACCAGGCCCAGCTCTCTCCCGGTCTAAGCTCTTAAACGCTGGTGGCCATTTTTTATTCACAATTACAAATTAAAGCTGTTGTGTGGATTTACGTCTTATCTATTTGTAGGGAAGTATACCTCTTCGGAGAAGTGTCACATTTTCCATTTAGATTCCATTCTTCTTATTTTTTTATTAGATGAGTTTAATGTGTCACATGCATTAAACTCTGACTAAATCCTTGTGTGTAGCCAGTAACTTCCCCAATAGTATGTTTATGGTTTAGATAGGCCTTCCTCTACAATCATAATATCAAATGGCTTTCGTAACCAACTCCTGTGTGCTTTTTCTTTTAATCACAGTGCTTTTCAACATAATAGTAGGTATACAGTAGCTTGGAGTCTATTAACTATTGATCTCAAGATCTTCAGATCTTTGACCTATGCTTAAGACAGATTTTTGGCAGAAAAGACAAGTGATGTACGCATTGGCTTCCGTGGAGGGCAATGGAAGATGTTACACACCTCCTCATGAAATGAGTATCAGATGGTATGATTGGTTGACTGAGGTTTGCTCACTTCCATCCAGTTTGGCTACTTTCCTTGCTAGCATTTGTTAGAATGCTAATGGCTTGATAGGCAATATGTAGTATTCTGTGCATGGCTAGCCAACTAGCTAGCCTTGTCTAGTTTTTATTTCACCTTTATTTTACCAGGTAGGCTAGTTAAGAACAAGTTCTCATTTGCAACTGCGACCTGGCCAAGATAAAGCAAAGCAGTTTGACACATACAGCAACACAGAATTACACATGGAATTAACAAACATACAATCAATAATACAGTAGAATATATATATATATATATATAATATATATATACAGCATGTGCAAAGGAGGTAGGATAAGAGAGGTAAGGCAATAAATAGGCCATGGTGGTGAAGTAATTACTCTATAGCAATTCAACACTGGAATGGTAGAATGTGCAGAAGATGAATGTGCAAGTTGAGATACTGCATTGCAAAGGAGCAAGATAAATAAATAAATACAGTATGGGGATGAGGTAGATTGGATTGGCTATATACAGATGAGCTATGTACAGGTGCAGTGATCTGTGAGCTTCTCTGACATCTGGTGCTTAAAGCTAGTGAGGGAGGTAAGAGTCTCCAGCTTTAATGATTTTTGCAGTGCCCAGAGGTACCCAGAGTAAACTGTCTGCTACTCAGTCCCAGTTGTTAATTAATGCATATTATTAGTATATTTGGATAGAAAACACTCAGAAGTTTCTAAAACTTTTTGAATGATGTCTGTGGGTATAACAGAACTCATATGGCAGGCAAAAACATGAGAAAAAAATCCAACCAGGAAGTGGGAAATCTGAGGTTGGTCGTTTTTCAACTCATTCCCTATTGAAGATAGTGGGATATTGGTCATGTTGCACTTCCAAAGGCTTCCACTAGATGTCAACAGTCTTAAGAACCTAGTTTGATGCTTCTACTGTGAAGTGGGGGCGAATGAGAGGGGAATGAGTCAGAGGTCTGGCAGAATGCTTTGAGCTCGTGATGCTCGTTCACGTGAGCACGATCTCTGTTCCATTGCTTTTCTACAGACAAAGGAGTTCTCCGGTTGGAATATTATTGAAGATTTATGTTAAAAACATCCTAAAGATTGATTCTATACATCGTTTGACATGTTTCTACGGACTGTAACAGAACTTTTTGACATTTTGTCTGCTCCTAGTGAACGCGCTTCGTGACTTTGGATTTGTTTACAAAACGCGCTAACAAAAGTAGCTATTTGGACATAAATTATGGACATTATTGAACAGAACAAACATTTATTGTGGAACTGGGATTCCTGGGCGTGCATTCTGATGAAGATCATCAAAGTGAATATTTATAAAGCTATTTTTGACTAATGTTGACTGCACAATATGGCGGGTATCTGTACGGCTTGTTTTTGTGTCTGAGCACTGTACTCAGATTATAGCATGGTTTGCTTTTTCCGTAAAGCTTTTTTGAAATCTGACACAGCGGTTGCATTAAGGAGAAGTGTATCTAAAGTTCCATGCATAACACTTGTATTTTCATCAACATTTATAATGAGTATTTCTGTAAATTGATGTGGCTCTCTGCAAAATCACCGGATGTTTTTGGAACTACTGAACATAACGCGCCAATGTATATTGAGATTTTTTTTAACAAAACATATATGTATTGTGTAACATGAAGTCCTATGAGTGTCATCTGATGAAGATCATCAAAGGTTAGTGATTAATTTTATCTCTATTTCTGCTTTTTGTGACTCCTCTCTTTGGCTGGATAAATGGCTGTGTTTTTCTGTGACTTGGCTCTGACCTAACATAATCGTTTGTGGTGCTTTTGCTGTAAAGCCTATTTGAAATCGAACACTATGGTGGGATTAACAAGAAGCGTATCTTTAAAATGGTGTGAAATACTTCTATGTTTGAGGAATTTTAATTATGGGATTTCTGTTGTTTTGAATTTGACTGCACTTTCACTGGCTGTTGTCATATCAATCCCGTTAGCGGGATCTCAGCCCTAAGAAGTTTTAAGAGCAGTTGGAGGCCACAGAAGGAGATTTGTATGGCATTGAAGCTCATCTGGAGGTTAGTTAACACAGTGAAAGAAGGGCCAGAGGTATACAGAATGGTGTCGTCTGCGTAGAGGTGGATCAAAGTATCACCAGCAGCAAGAGCGACATCATTGATGTATACAGAGAAGAGAGTCGGCCCGAGAATTGAACCTTGTGGCACACCCATAGAGACTGCCAGAGGTCCGGACAACAGGCCATCCGATTTGACATACTGAACTCTATCAGAGAAGTAGTTGGTGAACCAGGCGAGGCAATCATTTGAGAAACCAAGGCTGTTGAGTCTGCCAATAAGAATGTTGTGATTGACAGAGTCGAAAGCCTTAGCCAGGTCGATGAAGACGGCTGCACAGTAATGTCTCTAAGTTGGCAGGCTAGCTAGCTGCTGTAGCTGAAGTAATAGTAAGCTAATAGCTATAAGTAATTGTAAACAATTTGAACCTATCTATCTAGCTAGATTGCTAGCTTCATTGTATCCATCTGCAGTCAAAATAATATTCTCCCCACTTGTGTCGCAAGCATAAATGCTTTTTATCTTGTGGAGGGTGCATGCACATTTCACTTTTGACTTGCGACAGATTGGTCAATGCTTGTCTTCTCTACCATGAATGTGGATATACTCTTCAGAGTGAATTGATTTCAAATGAACTAACTAGGGAGTTAAAGGACACAGGCGCAAGACATAGAACAACTGTATGCATCAGATGTAGTCACAGGAGCAGTACTGTTCACATGTTGACATCTGATTATTTTTGTCACCTGTGTCATAGGAAACCCCTACGGAAGGAGGAGAATGGAACAAGCCGAGGGGAGTACGCCATGAGCTCGCGCAGCAAGAAGACGGTGGACACCAACAACACAGGGGTGTAGGAAGTGCCCAGATAGAAGGATCACGGCAACCACAACCCCAAACCACTAGAAATGACAAGAAGCCCTCCTTGACTTTGAGAAGGCAGGGGGGCTGGTAGGAGGGAGAGTATGAACTTGCAACCCAACAGCAAATCATGCTTCAGACCATTGTGGGACCATATGAAAGAGAGCTTGGCCGTAGGTCTGTGAAAGAGAATAGCATTGATAAATATATTAATCCGGGTTTGGAACTCAGTAGCTGACTCCTTCACACGCAGGGCTTGAGGGCTTAACACTGGAAGCCTTAACGGGATGGCTCGTCTAGTGTGGACTCGATGTCTAGCGGGCACTCGATAACAGCTGCCAGCACATTGGCCAAATCTGTAAGTCCATACATCACCTTGGAGACCCCTAAGTGGACAGAAGCGACACGAAATACAGAGGATAAAAAATCGCATGCACTTTCTGTTGAATGCAATGATTTCTGTCTTTCTCTTTCTGCACTTCCCGCAACCCTCCACGTTTCATTGTCTTGTCCCCCCCCTTCCCCTTCCTCTCCTGCCTCTGAAGGTTCCTTGATGACGCCTTTTGTTAATTGACATTCTACTTGAAACACAAAATCATGTTGATGGACAAGGATTGCAGTGGTCTGTACACCAAAATATGACAAAAGAAGAACTGTCATCGTGAAGAGTTCAATGTATTGCTTTTGGTCTCTGACTATGCAATTTGAAAGGATATGAGATATGTTCCCAAGGGTTGTTTCCTTATTATGAAAATAGGGCATGAGAGTATCCAATGCCGACCAGTTATGAATCCTGTTTAGTGCTTTCCGACGCAGATCTGCATTTGAATTTCTGTAGTATGTGTACTACAATGTGTATTAATCAATGAGAGAACTCAGCCCATAGAAATACACATATGTGACTCAAAGAGTTTTTACAGGGGCTATATTCAGTGTGGATTTAGCAAAATTACATCATGATGCACAGCGGAGCAACTTCCTGCTTACAGAAATGTGGGCATGCCTCAAGAGGGGGCTCAAATTGGGAAGAGCCAATAGCGGCAGTCTTTCAAGTTTGTTCATTTGTTATTGCCCCGCTGTGTATGATGATACAATATTGCTGAGTCTACCTTTAAGAAAGGTATAATTAACCTTTTTATTTTTATTTGTAAGTATATGTTTCCCCAAAAAATGCATTCCAAAATTGCATTCTGTACTCTTTTGTCAAAGTCTCTATTGTAAAGTTTGGCTCCAGGATTCAGTCTTCTGGATTTGGGTTAATGACCTACACCTTAAATGCACTGAAAACTTTGGATGTTAGCATTGCCTATGGGCTTTCCACCCTTAACAAAGCCAGGGTTCAGCATTTCATTAATGGCTAACCTGCAGTTTCTACCCTAATAGTCTACTGGATACATATCTAAAAGACAGTTGTAAAATTACTGCGCAGGAGGGGCGCTCCAAAATAAGGGAGGGGTGTGCTTTGGGGAGGATTGTGTCGATTTTTATTGGGCAAAGGGGAGGGTATTGCATTTTCCCCCTGGTTTATATTTGCTGTTTTGCAGGTTTTCCTATATAATTTATTCCATCCTAGCCAACTTTACCCATCTGCTTGCATGGGCCTACCTTATACACTAGCCTATGCCACAGTACCCACATTGGTTGCCGCCGACGGCTCTGGGCTCATATTTGTCACACTCGTACCTTTGATATTTGCCACTCCAAAGGCCACAAAACAACATGTTTTTCAGAATAAGCCAGATTTCGAGTGCTTCCATGAAAGCTTTGTGGTGCAGAAACGTGAAGCGAAAGCCACGGTGTAATCAATCAGGAGGTGGACAGCACATGAGGATGAAATTATGCTAATTGACTAACAACAACAGATCTATGTGTTGAAGCCGATTTCTTCCTATTTAAGAAATGAAAGGCTATCCATAGATTTGTTGGCCAATTCGTCCAATAGTGTCACCACTCCTTAAATACCTCTGTGTCCGTGAATGGCTTGGTCTGTTAAGTTAAAACCAGTGCTCGAATTGAAGGAGTAGGCCTATGTGAGGATATGCCATAGCCTACTTTCTTGTTAAAGAAACTGGCAAAATCATACCCCTTGTTAGGTTAAGATTTTGAAGAAATTAAAACGGATTCTGCATATATAAAGTGACTTTATAACAATGTTTTTCTCCCCGATGCTTTATGCTAGAAACAAGCTGCAAAATGCCCAGAGACGCAACTCAGATGCATATGGGGAATATCTTTGGTTTGTCTCTGTCATTCAGAGGTTAAGCTATGAAGTTTTATAGCCGAGAATATAAAAAAAAACATTGCTTGGGAAGTAATCTAATAGGCCTACAATGTGTAACTCTGTCGCTACCAATTGAGCTATTCACTTTCTCTAAAAGGGAAGATTTTTAAACCCAGGCAGTTTTTAGGAATGCGCTTGTGACCGTCTCTTGTTGGGTTAAGCCATGGAAGAGCAGCCAGCAGTTAAAGCTTACATTTTTCTGCGTCGGGCTTCTGTCTGGGGTGGCAAGTAGGCTACAATGCTTAGAATCATATAACATCTTAGATTTAATTATTTGCAAACAGCGACAGTTTGGTTGCAAACAAGACACACTGGTTTAGCATCGGAGAAATGTGGTAAAATTAATACATATCTCTCTGTTCATTCTTCGCTGAAACTTCTATTTTCTAAATCGGCCTTTCTTTTGGGACATTTTGGGAGCGACAGTTTCTCTTGCAACCAAGCGGATTGTTTTGAGGTAATAAAAAGTAGGGTAGGCTGCCTGTTTTTCCCCAATCAGCGCACAGATAAATAGACATAAGCTACAAAACGAATTCACCTAGAGACATTTTGGTCTCTATTCCATCTGTAACGCTGAAGCGTGACAGATCCTGAGACAGATCCTGAGATAGATCCTGAGACAGATCCTGAGACAGATCCTGAGATAGATCCTGAGACAGATCCTGAGATAGATCCTGAGACAGATCCTGAGATAGAAATGTCAAGGTATTTTCCGATTGAGCTGACGAATGCAGAGTTTACCGTGAACATTGCCTTTACATTTCAATCACGATGTAAAGCTCAACTTCCACGTTGTAGATTGAGTAGAGCCGTTTATCTACAACAAGTATGTTATTGTCATTGAATTAGTGATGTACTAAACATTTTGTGTTCAAAATGGTGTTCAAAATAGTGTAGGCCTATGAATCGGGCTGCTATTATATTATGTTCTGGCCCGACGACTATTAGCTCAGAAAAAACGATATAATTTTTATTTTTTTTAGCTAATATCTTCAGTCATGTACATTGACTAGAATTGCATGGTATGTGTTTATAAAAGGTACTTTTTTTATCTGACCTGCAAATATGCACCCCCTGATGGTATTTAGGAGGTAGGCCTACTTTATCACTATTACTGTGGTTGTAATCATTATTTTGAGTTAAGTCAATGAAGGGGGAGGGTATTTAATTATTTTCAATTACAAGGGGAGGGTCATGTGAAAATATGTTTTACGTTGGGGAGGGGGGTGCATTTTAAACGTTTTTTTAATGACGTCTCGAGTTGGAACCCCCCCTCCCATGCAGTAATTTTCGAACAGTCCCTAATAGCTACCGCAGTAAATTACTCCACCTACAATATGTCTGGTACTGCATTGTTTTCAAGGTGTGTTTCCTAAAAGCATTGTAGCTAACATGGTTGATTCTCCAAGTCAATGTACCCGATATCATCATGAATTAAATGTCATGCTCAAATCATCCCAAAGTCTCCAAAAGGGATTGTGTAGAAATGTGACTTGGTGAGAAGTCATTGACCTGGTTAGAAGCCATTGCTAATATTGCATTTGATTGGAAAATGCTGTAAGCCGATAGTGGTCAGTAGATGCATAAGCAAACTGATTACGGTTAGGAAGGTTAGGAAACAAACATGTCATTTTGTAATTTGGTTGTACTATCCCTTTAATCTACGTAAACATTGGGAACATTTTGACGTGTATCCTTTTTTTTTTTTTTTGCCGAATGATCTGCCTGTGGTTAGATCAAAAAGTGATATTTCTTCTGAAGAGTGATTCTTCCAATCCCCCTCTCTCTAAGGATACACAGCTTTAGTGGGCTGTAGGGAAGTGGGTCATAATGGGTTAACATGCTGAAATTCAACATACATTAAAATCAAACATTTATTCACATCAGAAGAAGAGTAAAATACAATGATAACAGAGCTCATAGATCATCATCTTGCACACAAAGGTAACTGTCTGTATGTCCAAGCTGTCCGTCCTTCTTCATTTCATGCTACAAAAGAAATCATACTGGACACAATCTTTGCATAGTCTATACCTACAGCCCATACAGTCTATACCTACAGTTAACTCCACTACATGAACATAGTGGTGTATTATAATGTACAAAATAAGTATAACAAAAATAGCATGAATGTAAATATCAGTATTTAAGACTTGTCTTCTTGACTGTTTCTCGTGTGTACAGAGTAAATAACATACTGTACGTTTATAGGATAAAATATTAAGAAACAAGATGTTGAAATGCTACCAGTCTGAGTTGAGTCAATGTTGTTGTGTGTCTGGAACAAGCCATTCATGTATATTTGAGTAATTAAAGGTTGTTGCACAATGTATGCATCACATACCAAAACAATAAATATATACATATATATATTGTGCATTGAACTAATTTAAATTGCAACCTGCTGACTTTTTTTTAGTTTTCAATAAAATTGTACTATTGAATATGATCTATTGTCAGTTTGTTCCATATTGCTTCCTCAATGAATCCAAGACTGTGTGGATCGTTGTTGGAGGGATTGTACTGTTGCCAATCAATCAGGGATCAACCCTTTGAAAACACATGGTGCACATTTCTCACTGATGTCAATGCATGATTTAATAAACCCCCCAAAAATCTCAAATTGGGATTTGGCCCTGAAAAACTTGATGAACACAACATTGGAAGGGCAAGACAGTCAATTCAACGTCTATTCCCCGTTTGTTCAATATAACTTCATTCAAATGACATGGAAACAACATTTATTCAGCCAGTGTGTGCCCAGTGGGTACTTACTTTTAGTCCTCAAGGACCTCTATATACAGGGATTTATTGCATCAGGCTTTCTATGTGTGCTTTATTCCTTTGCATAGTACAATATAGGCTTTGTATTGCTTTACGACTGATTGCATTAACACACTTCAAAGAAACCTGTACAGGTCGCAGGAGTTAACCAGTTAAATGTAACTAAATGTAATCTAAAATGTAATGTACGTCATCCCCAAAAGTAATTATTTATCATGAGAGGCAGTAAACAATAACTAGTAATGCTGCATACTCTAAGAAAGGTTTAAAACTTTCTGGCCATTTTTTAAAATATAAATTGCTGAGGTGTCGTCACTTTAGAGGACACAAGTTCAAGTACACAGTTGTATATGGTGAAAGTTGTATATGATGAAAAAATATTTCATTTGATGTATTTCCTATTCAACAAAACTGTATGAATAAGGCTTGGAATGACTTCTACTGTATGCTTTCTAAATATAGTATAATCTGGGCTGGCTCCAGGCATAAGCAACATAAGCGGCCGATTAGGGCCCCCGGCGGTTCTGAGGGCAAAGAGGGTGTAACTCAATATTAGGAAGGTGTATTTTATGTGGTTGAAAATGATATACTGTCAGCTTTTATGTTGCTGAAAGAAATTGCATGTTTAGGCTACACAACAGGTCCCTAAACGCTCAATCGCATTCTCTTAAGATTATGAAAGGAATAAATCATGTTTCTCAGCTCCTGTTCACATAATGATGGCCGTGGCTTTGCAGACCAGCAAATTTCGGACTATTTGGGAGCCAACCTCACAACCTCTGTTGCCAGTAAACTGAATTTCCTGATACACCACTGGAGAGTATAATAAAGATTATTAAAGATTAGAACCTACAGATATTCCCTCATTTGTCCCTATTTGGGAACCCTTTTGGGTGTCACGTAGAACCCTTTGATTTTTTTTTAGAACTCTCTCCCAAGGAACCCTCGTGGGTTCTTCATTTTGTCCCTGTAGGGGAACCCTTTTGGGTTCTACATAGAACCCTGTCATGAAGAACTCTCTGGTTACAGAGTTATGTAATTTGTCCCGAATGGAGGAACCTTTTGGGGATCCATGTAGAACCCTTTGATTTGTCCATGTAGGGGAAGCCTTTTGAGTTCCAACCCTGTCACGGAGAACCCCTGGTTCCAGGTAGACAGGTTCTACAGTTATACTTATAGTATATAGTATATGTGCGTATGGCAGACACGGTAAACAATTACCTGTAATTTGACAGTAAGTTACCAGCTACTGAGTTGCAGTAAAAATACTGTATTTTTCACATTAGCATATTTGGCGGCATGGTCTAAAACAAAGTACCCTAACCATTCCCAAATTTTGAGTGTGTGTGCCTTTAGAAAGTATTCATACCCCTTGACTTATTCCACATTTGGTAGTGTTACAGCCTGAATTCAAAATGGATAAAATATATTTTTTTCTATCACCCATCTATACAAAATATCCGCGAATAACAAAGTGAAACAAATTATATATAATTTTTGCAAATGTATTGAAAATTATATACAGAAATATATCATTTACATAAGTATTCACACCCCTGAGTCAATATTTTGTAGAAGTACCTTTGGCAGTAATTACAGCTGTGAGTCTTTCTAGGTAAGTCATTGGAATGTGCAACATTTCTTTTCTCTTATTTTATTTCACCTTTATTAAATCAGGTAGGCTAGTTTTTTTTTAGGCAAGTTGAGAACAAGTTCTCATTTACAATTGCGACCTGGCCAAGATAAAGCAAAGCAGTTCGACACATACAACAACACAGAGTTACACATGGAGTAAAACAAACATACAGTCAATAATACAGTAGAAAAACAAGTCTATATACAATGTGAGCAAGTGAGGTGAGATAAGGGAGGTAAAGGCAAAAAAAGGCCATGGTGGCGAAGTATGAAGCGAGGGCCAGCCAACGAGAGCGTACAGGTCACAGTGGTGGGTAGTATATGGGGCTTTGGTGACAAAACGGATGGCACTGTGATAGACTGCATCCAATTTGTTTGTAAATGACATCGCCGAAGTCGAGGATTGGTAGGATGGTCAGTTTTACAAGGGTATATTTGGCAGCATGAGTGAAGGATGCTTTGTTTGCGAAATAGGAGGCCAATTCTAGATTTAACTTTGGATTGGAGATGTGAGTCTGGAAGGAGCGTTTACAGTCTAACCAGACACCTAGGTATTTGTAGTTGTCCACATATTCTAAGTCAGAACCGTCCAGAGAAGTGATGCTAGGCGGGCGGGAGGGTGCGGGTAAAAATCAGAGCCGTCCAGAGTTGAGAACAAGTTCTCATTTCAATCTGCGACCTGGCCAAGAGAAAGTAAAGCAGTGCAACACAAACAACAACAAAGAGTTACACATGGAATTAACAAACATACAGTCAATAATAAAATAGAAAAAGTCTATATACAGTGTGTGCAAAAGAGGAAGGATAAGGGAGGTAAGGCAATATATAGGCCATAATGGCGAAATAGTTACAATATAGCTATTAAACACTGGAGTGATAAATGTGCAGAAGATGAGCGTGCAAGTAGAGATACTGGGGTGCAAAGGAGCAAAAAATAAATAAATAATAACAGTATGAGGATGAGGTAGTTGGATGGGCTATTTTACAGATAGGCTATTTACAGGTGCAGTGATCTGTGAGCTGCTCTGACAGCTGGTGCTTAAAGTTAGTGAGGGAGATATGAGTCTCCAGCTTTAGTGATTTTTACAGTTCGTTCCAGTTATTGGCAGCAGAGAACTGGAAGAAAAGGCGGCCAAACATTTGCCCATTAGACTTTTACAAATACTTTAAGCTCTGTCAAATTGGTAGTTCATCATTGCTAGATGACCATTTTCAGGTCTTGCTATAGATTTTCAAGTAGACTTTAGTCAAAACTGTAACTCAGCCATTTCTTGGTAAGCAATTCCAGTGTCGATTTGACCTTGTATTTTAGGTTACTGTCCTGCTGAATGGTGAATTAATCTCCAAGTGTCTGGTGGAAAGCTAGAATTTTGCATGTGCTTAGCTCCATTCAGTTTTTTTTTTCTCCTGAAAAACTCTCCAGTCCTTAACGATTACTTACAATTGGCTCATTCATCCCCCCTCCTCTCCCCTGTAACTATTCCCCAGGTCGTTGCTGTAAATGAGAACGTGTTCTCAGTCAACTTACCTGGTAAAATAACGGTAAAAAAAAAAAAAAAACAGTTGTGGCCGCAACTGGACTAGTTGGTTCTACAAAGATGTTTCCATCATAACACTCAATAATACATGAATTACATTAGTGAATGAGATCTATTATCAGTTCTGAACATGTATTTTTCTCCTCTATACTCCCTGCAGCATTATCTATTTTGCTTGAGAGCATATATGACAGGTATTGGTCGGAATACATCTCCGGTGTGGAGGATTGCAGCCAGCAGGTCAAAAAAATGACAAAAATGTGTCACTCAGAAAAAACGAATCATGGCTCTCGAGTCAGTAAAAAGAGTAGTTCAAAAAGAACAAATCGTTCATAAGCTGCACGTCACTACCCCACTCAGGCTGGATTCCAATAGGAATTAGACATCACTTTGTAAGCCAGCTTGATGCTGGTTTTGCGGGTGACCAGTATATGCTGGTACGCTGGTGACCAGCTTGTACTGGTCCCTAGTGTCCAGAACACAGTGAAGGCTGGTCTCCAGCAAAAGCACAGCAAAGGCTTGTCACTAGCGAAAACACAACGAAGGATGGTTACCAGCGAAAACACAACGAAGACTGGTTACCAGCAAAAACACAACGAAGGCTGGTTACCAGCTAAAACACAATGAAGGCTGGTCACCAGTGAAAACACAATGAAGGCTGGTCACCAGTAAAAACACAATGAAGGCTGCTCACCAGCCTATACTGGTCTATGCTGTATGTTTCAGCAGGGTAAACAGGGGACATGACTGTATACTTTTAGATTTGAAAGAATAGTTTAATGCTGTGGGAAATGGCACATTCCATGTTCTCACTTCCATTGGTCTCAACCAAAACACACTCCTTCCTCCAACGCGCCTTTGGTCAAAACTGGCAAATCATTTTTTTTTATTCAGGACTCCCTAGATGTAAAGGATTTTTTTTATTTAGCTGTGTCAAAGCAATAGAGACAGCAATGCAGTTTTGAATTACACCAAGCCAGTGTTTCTGCTTTGCGCCTCGCACAACAAATCAAGCATCCTATCAGCAAAGTGTCAACAACGTGAACCGACCCCAGACTTAATATTCACGTCCTCATTAGTCGTTGTGGCTTTCCCCCAAAAGTCGTGGAGTGCTGATGGATTGCTCGGTCATACCCGCAGCTCCTTCCTCAGTGGAAGGAGAGCTTCGCTGTCAATCATGTGGCTGCCTTCGGCAAGAAGATGGTTTGTTGTTACGGGCCGCCGCAGGTCAATTAAACTGACAGCTGCGAGTCTACGTGCCAATCAAAAGTCTGTGTGTACCAGGATCCCTCTAAAATGAAAGCTAACTTTTAGCCTAGGACTGATTTTGAATAGGATTTCAAATGTATGTCCCACCCATGTATTGTATGGACTTATACTAAGTCAGCCAATACCAGAGAAGGAAATAGGAACAAATGTATCATACCCAGGAAGTAATTTTATTTACTGACCTTTGTCATACATTTCAGAAATGTATGATCCACACATATCTGATATCAGGTGAAGCAGACCAAGCACACGTGATGTACTGCATAAGTTATCACCACACAAGTGACACAGTCAGTGTACAAAATATGTGCAAGTGGTGATAGAGTCAGGAAGGGAGGGAGAGAGGGATGAAGGGATGGATGGGGGGGTTACAGTAGAGAACAAGAGCGACCAAAGAATGCAAATGAGCAATGCTCTGAACCATGCTCCAACCTCTTCGACTCAGATGTGCAATTTGAAGATAATGCGATTAGACGGTCTGGGCCATTTTGAACACTCATGCATCGGTCGCACTGCCAAGGAGGCTGAATGGGCGCGGGAACCAAAGGGGAAGTGACAGCCTTTAAATCGGCCGAGGGAAGCAGGGAGAGGGAGACCCTTGTCTAGTCGTCTGGATGACCCAACTGAAATAGCTCCAGCCTACGATGGGAGGTATCTAAAGAAGCTCCAAAAAGGAGGGGAACGATGTCCTGATGCAGGCAAATACAACTGTGTGTGTGTGTGTGTCTGTGTGTGTACATGCATGATGGTCTGTGAGTGTACAGCATAATGTACGCACTTGAGTGGGGGCTAAGGAGAACCACCCTCGATTTCCTACCTGGAGGAACCTCCACTTACAAATGATGATGTTATAGACATTTTTCCCCCTTTGAAGCATGGTCATCAGGTAATTCCCTTTCAAAATAATCTGCAGGATATCTGTGTGATCTCAGTCCCCTAGTTCCCGACCAAAAGAAATGCACAAATGTTTGTTGTGGTCAACTTATTGGTCAGGGTGAGTCATCAACAACAACAACTTTAACAACTTCAGCAAATAGCACTTTAAGCCATCCCCACACTGTTCCACATGAAACAATACTACAGTGTACTATCGAATACTATAGTACTTGCTATAGAATTTGGTAGTTAACTTTAGGATACTGTAGAACACTATACCACACACTGTGGTATCCTTCGATCTTGTGTAGTAGTTACCATTGAATTTTGTAGAATACTGTAGAATACTATAGTAAATACTAGAGTTTTATCCGGAAAGAAATACTGTTGTAAATACTAAACTAAAGTCTGAAAATACACCACAGTGTCCCGCAAAATTGTTTTTTAAAACTATACTAACAGTACAGTATTACATTTTGCATATTCCCACCCATCCCCATCATCCCAATTTGTCCCACCCATTAGTGAGAAACCTACATCCCAAATATAGACCATATAGTGTGTTCCCTACAGGTTATAGAAAAAAGCAGAAGTACTGAACTCTCTGTTCAGATGCCAGACTTACCTACAGGTTATGGGAAATGTGTTCTTTGAGTATTTGTTAGTGATAGGATTACCAAGGCGTTGGGGCTAATTTGAGCTTAATTAGTGACATCTGCTTGTCAGCAATAAATAGCGGTGTGTGATTTTCAGATACACTGTTTTCAGAAAAACTATGTAGTGCAGCAGTAAGTCGTTGGCTTTAGTAGCCTATATTCAGTTGGAAGGCTAGAGTAGGTTCGCATCTTACATCATGCTTCCATTTTTTGCCTTCAGTTTAATATTTTTCAAAAACTGAATCTATGGCATTATTTAGGATGCTTAAGACAGAATTTGTAAATGTTTAATTGTACCCTTATTTTACCAGGTAAGTTGACTGAGAACGCATTCTCATTTACAGCAATGACCTGGGGAATAGTTACAGGGGAGAGGAGGGGATATGAAAGCTTATACTATACTAAATAAAGCAAATCATTTGAACAACAGTGCAGAAAGTGTGGTTTCACATCAATCTTTTCCAAAACTTCGGGTCTTCAACGGGATTCTACCTCATACCCTCACATCCATGAATGTTCCGTAGTTCCCTACTGTACTTACTAAGCTACCAGGAGAAGCTTTTAATATAAAATCCTAATTATACCTACGGTGAAAGCACCTGGACCACAGAAAAATCAGTGGGATTTTGCAACACACGGTTTGAAAAAGGATGTAATCAAACAAAGCTTTGATGACATACACTACTGTTCAAAAGTTTGGGGTCACTTAAAAATGTCCCTGTATTAGAGAGAAAAGCACATTTTTTGTCCTTGAAAATAACATGAAATTGATAAGAAATACAGTGTAGACAGTGTTAGTGTTGTAAATGACTATTGTAGCTGGAAATGGCATTTTTTTAATGGAATATCTACATAGGTGTATTATCAACAACCAAAACTCCTGTGTTCCAATGGCACGTTGTGTTAGCTAATCCAAGTTTATTGTTTTAAAAGGCTAATTGATCATTAGAAAACCCCTTTGCAATTATGTTAGCACAGCTGAAAACTGTAGTGCTGATTAAAGAAGCAATAAAACTGGCCTTCTTTAGACTAGTTGGAGCATCAGCATTTGTGGGTTTGATTACAGGCTCAAAATGTCCAGAAACAAATCACTTTCTTCTGGAACTCGTCAGTCTATTCTTGTTCTGAGAAAGGAAGGCTATTCCTTGCGAGAAATTTCCTAGAAACGGAAGATCTCGTACAACGCTGTGTATTGCTCCCTTCACAGAACAGAACTTCCATTAAAGTGATACACGCACCGGCACACTACTTCGAAGTTAGCTGCTTCGATGCATGCCTCGGAGCTCCGGTATCAAACGTGTTTGTCCAGTAGGTTTCCTCAAGGAGAAAGACCCCACTTCTATGTCAAATAAGATTTCTCAAGTCTGCAAAAACTACAGAAATACTACAGTATTTATACCGTAGTAAACTGCATATACTATAGAATACTACAGTATTGTCTGCAAAAACACTATAGTGAATATTATAGTATATAAATATACCATAGTATTTCTTTCATGTGGGGTGTTATGGCTGAAGAGTTTGTTTGGTATTTCACATCAATATGTGGAGTTTTTACATGTTTAGTCTTCCAGTCTTCAGTGCAGGATGAAATCACTACTTTTTCAATTTCATTTTTTCTGTTCCCAGCCGCAGTTGGTAAAAATGGCTGCAATGATGTCAAAGTTGTAACAGGACGTTTTGTAAACATATTTTTTGCAACAAGAAAATTACATACAGTGCATTCGGAAAGTATTCAGACCCCTTCCCCTTTTCCACATTCAGTTATTCAAACCTTTTGCTATCCGACTCGAAATTGAGCTCAGGTGCATCCTGTTTACATTGATCATCCTTGAGAAGTTTCTACAACTTGACTGGAGTCCACCTGTGGTAAATTCAAATGATTGGACATGATTAGACACCTGTCTATATAAGGTCCCACAGTTGAGAGGGCATGTCAGAGCAAAAACTAAGCCATGAGGTCGATAGAATTGTCTGTAGAGCTCTGAGACAGGATTGTGTCGAGGCACAGATCTGGGGAAGGGTAAAACATTTCTGCAGCCTTGAAGGTCCCCAAGAACACAGTGGACTCCATAATTCTTACATGGAAGAAGTTTGGAACCACCAAGACTCCTAGAACTGGCTGCCCTGCCAAACTGAGCAATCAGGGGGAGAAGGGCCTTGGTCAGGGAGGTGACCAAGAAACCAATAGTCACACTGACAGTGCTCCAGAGTTCCTCTGTGGAGATGGGAGAACCTTCTAGAAGGACAACCATCTCTGCAGCACTCTACCAATCAGGACTTTATGGTAGAATGGCCAGACGGAAGCCACTCCTCAGTAAAAAGCACATGACAGCCCACTTGGAGTTTGCCAAAGGCAAGATTCTCTGGTCTGATGAAACCAAGATTGAACTCTTTGGCCTGAATGCCAAGTGTCACGTCTGGAGGAAACCTGGCACCATCCCTATGGTGAAGCATGGTGGTGGCAGCATCATGCTGTGGGGATGTTTTTCAGCGGCAGGAACTGGGAGACTAGTCAGGATCGAGGGAAAGATGACGGGAGCAAAGTACAGAGAGATCCTTGATGAAAACCTGCTCCAGAGCGCTCAGGACCTCAGACTGGGGCAGAGGTTCGCCTTCCAACAGGACAACGACCCTAAGCACACAGGTAAGACAACGCAGGGGTGGCTTCGGGACAAGTATCTGAATGTTCTTGAGTGTCCCAGCCAGAGCCCAGACTTGAACCCGATCGAACGCAGCTGTGCAGCGACGCTCCCCATCCAACCTGACTGAGCTTGAGAGGTTCTGCAGAGAAGAATGGGAAAATCTCCCCAAATACAGGTGTGCCAAGCTTGTAGCGTCATACTCAAGAAGACTCAATGCTGTAATCGCTTCCAAAGTTGCTTCAACAAAGTTCTGAGTGAAGGGTCTGAATACTTATGTGAATTTGATATTTCCTTTTTTTTTATATCCATTTGGAAACATTTCTATAAACTTGTTTTTGCTTTGTCGTTATGGGGTATTGTGTGTAGATTGATTAGAATAAGGCTGTAACGTAACAAAATGTTTCTGAATAATTTCTAAATGCACTGTATTTTCTTATATGGTTGTCAGACCAGATAACAACTAGAATTTTTTATTTAACTTTTGAATTTTATCAGGTTTTATCTTCCTGTGGTCTGGCAAAATTAAGTCAGTTATACCATTTTTAAAACATTACAATACATTTATAACAGATTTCAGGCCCCTACTCCACTACCACATAACTACAACACAACATCCATGTGTACGTGTGTGTATAGCGCATATGTTATCATGTGTGTGTATGCATGTGTCTGTGCCTATGTTTGTGTTGCTTCATTACTCCATTGTAAACCAAAGCTCCTGTCATTGTATGTTCTTTTGTAACTTATTCCAAGTGGAAGGGGCAGAGAACTGGAACTTTAATTGCATCATGAAAATACATCTTTAGCTGTTTGCAAAAGAAACCCCCAAAATAGTTTACAACCAGGAAATGACATCATTTTGATGTCACGTGACACATTCCCACGCAGGGTTTGTATTCAAATTTTAACTCTATAGTATTGAATTTCAATGTTCACATCAACATGTATGCTGATACCTAATACATACAGTACGTGTTTGTGAGAGAGCCTTGGTAGCTCAAAATACAGCCTTATTTCACCTTCCTGTGATTGACAGCATGGAAGCAGTGGGCCGTGTGCCCGGGTCAGTGAATAAGTCAAATGGGTGTCGGGCCACTTTTCAAAGTCTGACAGTCCACACTACCTCACTCTACCACAGAGTAGTCACAACTGACAGGGGGTCCCTTTGCGGCCCCCAATACACCACACACCCCAAACCAACAGAAGTCGGCATCCATATTTAAACAAAAGACAGCAAAAACAACCAAAAACACATGCAGAAAGGAGGGGTTTTCCTGATTATAAGAAGAGAAAGCCCGCATTTTGTCAATTCACATGTCATCCGTCGGTCTTTTAAAAGGACGGGTGTGAGAAAGTGAGAAAGATACAGAGGTGCAGAATATTCCCGAGCGAGGGTGTTTTGTCCGTCATGTGTGGCTGACGGGTGAAAGAAAGGAGGGCTTTTCCTGAGTGTAAGAAGAGAAAGACCCCATGTTGTCAATTCACTTGTCATCCGTCGTTCTGTTACAAGGACGGGTGTGAAAAAGCAAGAAAGAGACAGGGTGCTGAATGTTCCCTAGCAAGGGTGTTTTTTCCGTCATGTGTGGCTGACGGGGGAATTGTGTGACAGAGGTGGCGAACAGTTGGGGCCGTGAGTTCAAAGAGGCTCCCTACAGATAAGATCAGAGGCTCCTCTACCTACATTATACACAGATTACGCACATTTTCTCCATCCCATGGCAAAATGAGTAGAATCACCTGAAATAATGTTCTCTCTGCCCCATGGAAAAATGTGTAGAATTGCAGACAATTGTCTTAAAAACTGCAACATTTTCTCTACGCCACATGGCAAAATGTGTAAAATTGCAGCACAATTTCTCTCCTCCACCAAGAGGGGCCACTAAAATATTTTGTCCTCGAGGTGGGGACTGTGGGCCCATGTCAAAAGTAGTGCACTATGAAGGGAAATTGATGCATTTCGGGCGCATTCCATATAAATCCTTAAGTATGTATAATCTTTAATGCATTACAAAAAAAAGTGGCTCATTGAAAGTGGAACCAGTAGACTGCCTTTGGTCAGCATTATTTGTCCACTCCAGACTTTTTCCCAAAACAAAGGGTAATAAACCCAGCCTCGTCCTAACCACTGGTTTGGAGATAATTCATGTTCTTTCTTGACCTCTCTGACACAGGCCCAACTTCATAAGTGACTAACTGGGAGTTGGGACTGTGTCCCAAATGGCAACTGGGAGTTGGGACTATAGAGCACTATAGAGAGAATAGGGTGTCATTTGGGACACACAGGGACTGCAGCCTACAGTTTTGAATTGTGAGATGATTGGCCAGTTGAACCGAGTGCCAAAAGGAGTTTCCACATCTGGCTAATTGAACCAAAACAAACTGTCTTCTTTCGTTGTTTATTATATAATTTTTCTGTCTTTTTTACAACTAAACAGTTTGTCTTATTTAAAAATATATGTGTTACTTTGTTAATTTGAATGTAAAGTGTGTTGATATGCTCCTTATGAGATCTATTCAACCTGTATTGCTGAAGCATGCTGAAGCAATGCGGATTGATTAGAGCCCTAAATAAAGTTGCATTTGATTTGGTTTTATTTAAAGTGTAAATGTATGTAAAGTGTGTTGATATGCTCCTTATGAGATCTATTCAACCTGTATTGCTGAAGCATGCTGAAGCAATGCGGATTGATTAGAGCCCTAAATAAAGTTGCATTTGATTTGGTTTTATTTCTTCCAGTGCCCTTATGTCATAAAAATATGTCAAATGAAATTGGCAAAGGCTTAATTTATAGTTAATTTGACGAGGTGCAAAGGCTTATATGCCATCCAAGAATGCAATATTTCCAGAATGGTCTAGGCCTATGTACTTCGTCATCCCAAGTGTTCATTTCTAAAACATAGATCAAGATAGCATCAGGAAAAAGGAACAATTTAAATTTCGACACAACTTGCAGATATAAGACTGAATATTGTTCTGTTAGTTAGCAATTTGAATGCTCCTGCTGGTCTCTGTGAAATGCAGTGGAGCTATATTACCACCTAGTGGCGTGTAGATATTCAGTAAGGTCTACATGTGGTTGTTTTCCCTTGGTGTAGCACAGAGCTGTCCATTCCTCTTCCTGGAGATCTAGCATCCTGTAGGTGTTCAGTCCAACCCTAACCTAACATATCTGATTCAGCTAGCTAAGGTCTTGGTGAGCTGCTAATATGTAGAATCAGCTGTACTGAAAAGCTGTAGGATGGTAGATCACCAGGAAGAGGTTTGGGCAGCCCAAGTGTAGGGAATCAGTGGTGTTACTTGGTACATTTAGCAGAAACTTTAATTCACAGTGATTTAAAGTTAACACATACCATGTTCCATGTTGGGTAACAGTTTAATGAATGGTACCAACATAAGGACTTCTTTACACATTCATAATCCATACATAACAATTTAAAAAGCAGTACAAGTCTAACCACAATTATCTTCAGACCCATAACCCTCACGCTAGTTGTATAAGCACTATGATCCAACCATTCAAGCCGTTATGATGAAGTGGTCCATGTCCACAAATCACAAAGTTTTGGTTTTTAGCCCTAAGAAAGTGTTTTAGTTTGAGGGAAGCTGATTACATTCTGCCTGATTTTCCCCATCAGACCTGGGATTTGAACTAGCAATCCCCTTCCATAAAAGGCATACTCCATGCATACTCATTGGGAACCCAGGACTGTCATTGACAAACTCTGTTCGTACAGATTCTCTTACTGCTTCAGTTCTAGAGAGAGCTCCGAACTATCCCTTCTGTGCTCCCCATCAGTACCAAAAACTCACTCGCTCGAGGTAGAAGTCTCCTTTAACCACAGATCCAGGATCAGATGATCAAACCACAAATCCTAACTTTAACCATCAGGAGGATTAAAGATAATATCTGACCCTGATCCAGCGGTCCGGCCTCTTCTAGCAGGTGGTGGTTATAGTGGCCCATGTATTTTTAGCCGTCCTCATGGGGGAACACAATGATATGCAAAGCCAGCATATCCGCCGCTGCTGCCATCTACTGTGAGCCTCATAGTCCCTTTGACCGTCTGAGAGACACTGGCTAGGGGAGGCAGGTGCAGGGGACATGAAAGTGCTGGTGGTCAAAGGGCGCAGGGAGTGTTGTGTTCAAAACACTGGGCTCTGTTGCGAAAATGGAATGGAGAGGGGGCTGTAGAGCTTAAGGGGGATGTATGTGTGTGTTAGTTAATTTATTTCCTATGAATATGTAACTTCCCAAGGTTGATTACACCAAAAGTCTTAAAGCTGCAAGCCATTCAACAGTAACTTATGAACAACACAACAAAAATCAAATGTATAACGTGACACTGTGTACATGTAACATGGATAGACAAATAAAGGTGGGAGCTTATTAGGCATGTGCATTCACACAATAAGTATTGAATATAAGTTTCACTCCATACATAAAAACAAAATACTGATACGTACATTTTTCACTTCTACTTGAAGAAATAAAAGCAACAAGATTAAAAAACATTTTTTCATAAAGGGTGAAATCAAGTAAGAGCACCATTGTAACAAAATGCAAGATTTCCTGTTCAAACAAGTCCGGATTGCACGCTCTGCATTGAAATAGAATGCCAGGCCTGTCATGCTCCTTCAATTTTCTTTGAATGAAGGGGTTTGTTTGGAACGTTCGGTGGCTTACCACATTGTTTCCTAAATGTTTGTGTGTAAACCAAAATGTAAAAGAATAATGATTAAATCTGCATTGATTCAGAATGTGGTAAACTCATATGAGCTTTGTCAATCCTTATATTACAATTAGCTGTATGCATATAGAATTGACCTTTAACCAGACACAATCACATGCATAAACAGAATGTTAGCAACTCTACAGTATTGAATTCCATGCCAGTGTCCTTATTGTGCTATGGATCACTCCTCATGGTTCAGAAAGTTGACAAGTCTTCCCGGTAGGGGTAAGGTGCTGATCTGCCTCAGTCTGTGGACTCCCACCCGATGTCGGATCTTCAGCCTGCACAACTGCAAAAGGCTCCGTGGGGGTACTGTTGAATAAAGGATTGGCATGCACAAGTATAGGTTCTCCATAAAATAATCTTTAGTTACAGTGTTATAAAAGCATATGGAAGAAGGAAAATCCTGTACTCACTAGGAAATGTCTTAGGGCAACATTGTCTTGTCGCAAAGCCACCTGCGCTGTAAACTATGTGAAATTATAGTCTGCAACGCAATGTATGTTATGACTTTGTTCTAACAATTTCTGTGAGGGGGAACTTTAGGAAAATGTCACCCTTAAATGTCCTTTTTGACACATTTGAAGGTTGTTGCAAACTTGTGTAACTATATCTAACCTGTTTAGACAGTTGGACCCTGAGGAAGAAGGTACTCACTCGATTTCTCCTTGATACAGGCCCAGGCCTCGTAGCTGTCCAGATGTTCAATGAGTCTGGAGCACAGCTGCACATTACCGACGTAGTCTAGAAGTGCATCTATGATGGGTCCTGCCCAATGACGTATTGAGGGACTGGAGATAATGTCACAGAACTGACAGTAGAGTAGAAAAAGGAATCTGTCACACCCTGATCTGTTTCACCTGTCTTTGTGCTTGTCTCCACCCCCTCCAGGTGTCGCCCATCTTCCTCATTATCCCCAGTGTATTTATACCTGTGTTTGTCTGTTGCCAGTTCGTTTTGTTTCATCAACCCAACCAGCGTTTTTTTCCCAATGCTCCTCTTTGTGTCTCTAGGTCCTGTTTTCTAGCTTTCCCATTTTTTTACCATTCTGCCTGCCCTGACCCTGACCCTGAGCCTGCCTGCTGTTTTGTACCTTTTGGACTCTGCTCTAGACTACTGACCTCTGCCAGCTCTTGACCTGTCGTTTGCCTGCCCCCCTGTGTTTGTATTAAACTTTTGTTACTTCGAAACTGTCTGCATCTGGGTCTTCTCCTGAGCCTTGACAGAATCAAGTAATGCTATACATAATGCATTTAGAAGCATCATGCCACAAGATGCCGCAAACGTAACTGCAACTAAGTTATTTAAATTCTGTGGTAAAACTGCTCCCTAGTCTCTGGTTTTGGGGGGCCAGTGCAGTGGTTACCGTTACCATCAAATTTAAATAAACGAGTGGCCAACTTGATCTCACAACAAACACAGAATTCTAAGAGCCTGAGAATCGCTCATTCTCTGAATCTCAAAATGACAGAAATGTACATGCAAGGTGAACAGGTTATGTTGAGGCATGCTGGTGAGTGGTTAGGGTAAGGTTCTACTTTGGCATGCAAACAAGTGGTTAAGGTAAGGGTTAGAAAACAAAACAGTAAAAAACGAAATATGCCTGGATTCAAACTATTGACATTCCCATGTCGACCACCCCCAACCAACCACCTAGCACGTAATTTCCTTCTAACTCTTGCCCAAACATATTTTCTCTCAAACCACAAAATAACCATCTTTCTGCTAATCCCACCTACCTGCACACCTGGCTCCTCATGGCAGAGACCCAGGTCATCCTTGTATACATTCCTCATCGGTGGGTGTGGTTTGGTGCCATGCTCACACTTGAAACAGGATAGGGCGTCACAGCCATTGTCCAAGAGGTACTTGAGCAGAGATAGATACTTCATACAGAACATGACACTTGCCGGGAACGAGGTGGGGTGAGTTGGGATTTTAACATTGACGTCTGCCCTGTGCTCCACCAGTAAGCACACCATTTGGACACAACCCTGCTTCACAGCCACCAGTAGCGGGTTGAAGATGTCCAGGTTGGGGTTTGCGCCGGCCTCAAGAAGCATGGCAGCAGCATCAACGTTGCTGTTGGTGACTGCAAAATAGAGTGCAGTGGTTCGTCGATCCTGGTATATGGAAGAGCGGTCGCTGGACAGCTTGGCATTGACGTCGAAGTCTGCCTCGATCAGAACCTCCAGGGTGTTGTCTTTGTTGTGTTCGGCGGCAAGATGGAGGGGACTGATGCCACTGCGTCGCACTCTGGACTTGCTGGTGACTTGGATCAGTCTGGACACGATCCTGAATAGGAAAAGCATAGGGAATAGTTGACGGGATAGGAGATTAGCGAAGAGGTTCAAAGAATCCTAGTGTGGTTAGGTGACGATCTACAGCACATTCTGCTTTGTCTAACAATAACTTTTAGTTCACTACTTTAGGTACAGACCACATCTTCAACATAAATATGTTTGAGATATTTTAATGCAGGAAAAGGTTACAAGGTATGAATGTGGAATGACGTCATGCAGGCTTCGAAATGAGGTTAGATGATTTTTAGGTGGTTGTAGAATGAAAGCTTCTTGGTAGGTGTCATAAGAGGTGCTGTCGCATGATTGGAGGACGACTCTGGATGACTGAACGAGCATGACAGTTTTGGATGGTTGACGAAGCTTGATGGTTCAGCATGGTTGAAGGATCTTGATAGACCGGATGGTGGAAGGATCTTGAACGTTCAGGATTGTTGAAGGAGCTTGATGGTTCAGGATGGTTGATGGAGCTTGATGATTCAGGGTGGTTGAAGGATCTTGATAGATCGGGATGGTGGAAGGAACTTGAAGTTTCAGGATTTTTGAAGGATCTTGATGGTTCAGGTTGGTCGATGGAGCTTGATGGTTAAGGATGGTTGAAGGAGCTTTATGGTTCAGGTTGTTGCTTACTTGGTCATTAAAGGATCGGGAGGGAGAGATGAAGACAGAGTCCTGGTGGTCTCTGCTTCTCGGCCCAGAGTTAATCCCCAAAGAGGAAGGGTCAGGACTCCCGAGATGTCCGAGAACGTGAACATGTCAGAGGGCTTGATGCTCTGATTGGAACCATACCCGGCCAAATAGAGAAATAAAAAGGCTCTCTAAGGTCAGGGCGTGACAAGTGCAGTAAAAGTAAAGTAAAGCTGTCAAAAGTATTAATAACAAAGTAAAGTACAGGTACCCCCAAAAACTACTTAAGTAGTCATTTTAATTATTGTTACTTTTTACTACTTTACACCACTGTCCACAATGACACAACATGAATGAAGGTAAAACGGGATTGAAGGGAGAATGCTTAGAACGATGAGATTCTTGCCTTAAACGGCACAATGTGACATCCAGGACATAAAATGGTTCTTCTGCAGTCCCTGTGGGAGAACCCTTTTTGGTTCCAGGTAGAATCCTTTTTCTACGTGGAAATCCAAATGTTTTTTTTCAAAGAATTCTCCCACAGTGACAGTTGAATAACCTTTTTGGAACCCTTTTTCCTGAGAGTGTAGCCTAGCAGCTGTATGGTTTTTGATGTCAGCCCATAATATATAAAATAACTATGGAGTTAACACAGAGGAGAATGTGGAACAGGGACTGCTTTGAGACTAATTACTGCACACTTTCCCGAGATGAAAAAAACTTTCTCATCGTCACTCAATGCCTAGGTCTGTCTTAACTGTACTCACATCCTACCATACCCTTGTCTGTACATTATGCCTTTAATCTATTCTTCCGCGACCAGAAATCTGCTCCTTTTACTCTCTGTTCCGAACACACTAGACGGCCAGTTCTTATAGCCTTTAGCCGTACCCTTATCCTACTCCTCCTCTGTTCCTCTGGTGATGTAGAGGTTAACCCAGGCCCTGAAGCCCCCAGCATCACTCCCATTCCCTAGGCGCTCTCATTTTTTTTACTTCTGTAACTGTAAAACCCTTGGTGTCATGCATGTTAACATTATAAGCCTCCTCCCTAAGTTTGTTTTATTCACTGCTTTAGCTGTGTCTGAATCCTGGCTTAGGAAGGCCACCAAATATCCTGACATTTCCATTCCTAACTATAACTTTTTCCGACAAGATAGAACTGCCAAAGGGGGCGGAGTTGCAATCTACTGCAGAGTTCTGTCATACTATCCAGGTCTGTGCCAAAACCATTTGAGTGTCTACTTTTAAAAATCCACCTTTCCAGAAACAAGTCTCTCACCATTGCCGCTTGTTATAGACCCCCTTCAGCCCCCAGCTGTGCCCTGGACACCATATGTGAATTGATAGCCCTCAATTTATCTTCAGATTTCGTACTGTTAGGTGACCTAAACTGGGACATGCTTAACACCTCGGCCGTCCTACAATCTAAGATAGATGCCCTCAATCTCACACGAATGATCAAGGAACCTGCCAGATACAACCCTAAATCTGTAACCATGGGCACCCTCTTAGATATCATCCTGACCAACTTGCCCTTCAAATACACTTCTGCTGTCTTCAACCAGGATCTCAGCGATCACTGCCTCATTGCCTGCATGCGTAATGGGTCCGCGGGTCAAACAACTACCCCTAATCACTGTCAAAAGCTCCCTAAATCACTTCATCGAGCAGGTCTTTCTAATCAAACTGGTCCGGGTATCTTGGAAGGATATTGACCTCATCCAGTCAGTAGGGGATGCCTGGTTGCTCATCAAAAGTGCTTTCTTCACCATCTTAAATAAGCATGCCCCATTCAAAAAAAATTAAAAACTTGGTTCCCCCCAGACGTGACTGCCCTTGACAGGCACAAAAACATCCTGTGGCGTTCTGCATTATCATCGAATAGCCCCCACGATATGCAACTTTTCAGGGAAGTCAGGAACCAATATACTCAGACAGTTAGGCTAAGGCTAGCTTTTTCAAACAAAACGGATGGCCACCTTTCCTTCCAGTTTTCTGCTGTCAATAACAAGCGGCAATGGTGACTGGAACGAATTGCAAAAATCACTGAAGCCACATCTCCCTCTCTAACTTTAAGCATCAGCTGTCAGAGCAGCTTACCGATCACTGTACCTGTACACAGCCAATCTGTAAATAGCACACCAAACTATCTCATCCCCATATTGTTACTTATCCTCTTACTCTTTTGCATCCCAGTATCTCTACTTGCACATCATCATCTGCACATCTGCACATCTATCACTCCAGTGTCCAGTGTAATTATTTTGCCTTTGTGGCCTATTTATTGCCTTTCCTCCCTACTCTCCTACATTTGCACACGCTGTACATATATTTTTCTATTGTGTCACTTGACTGTACGTTTTATTATTATTATTATTATTATTTTTTTTTTTATTTTTTTTATTTTACCCCTTTTTCTCCCCAATTTCATGGTATCCAATTGTTGTAGTAGCTACTATCTTGTCTCATTTACACGGGAGAGACGAAGGTTGAATGTCATGCGTCCTCCGATACACACCCCAACCAGCCGTACTGCTTCTTAACACAGAGCGCATCCAACCCGGAAGCCAGCTGCACCAATGTGTCGGAGGCTACACCGTGCACCTGGCAACCTTGGCTAGCGCGCACTGCGCCCGGCCCGCCACAGGAGTCGCTGGTGCGCGATGAGACAAGGAGATCCCTACCGACCAATCCCTCCCTATCTCGGACTACGCTAGGCCAATTGTGCGTCACCCCACGGACCTCCCGGTCGCGGCCGGTTACGACAGAGCCTGGGCGCGAACCCAGGGACTCTGATGGCACAGCTGGCGCTGCAGTACAGCGCCCTTAACCACTGCGCCACCCGGGAGGCCCGACTGTACGTTTGTTAATGTGTAAGTCTGTGTTGTTGTTTTTTTTTTTTTTTTTTTCGCACTGCTTTGCTTTATCTTGGCCAGGTCCTAGTTGTAAATGAGAACTTGTTCTCAACCTGGTTAAATAAAGGTGAAATAAAAATAAATATATAAAAATGAATTATAAATGAATTGCCGGGACTTGTATGCTGTTTTCAGAAAAGTTTCATGTGTCCACCAAGGAGTGAGGCTTGCACGATGCCGGGAGATAATCTTTTGTGTTTGTTGAAGCAGGGCTATGGAGGTGTCGGTAGGTAGACGTGCTCGTGGAAAGCGTGGTCTTGAGAGTGGGCTGCATACTCCCTGAGCCGAAGAGTAAATCGTGAAATGAGAGGTTAAAGAGCCTGAAGGTAGCAAACGAACCAAAATAAAACTGTAAAGCATGAATCCCAAGATATCTCAACCCAAAATATGTCTTCTCCAGTACGATACGTTTTCTTTCCATTTAAACAAGTTTTTGTATGGATGTTCATGAGGGTGTCGAATTTAGTTAACATAAAATGTAATGGCTGATTTGCTACGTTTGGCTTACCCCCCAGCCATAAGACTGCTGAACAATGAATCAAATGGCCACTGTACTATTACATTTGTTTTGTACACTGCTGCTACTCGCTGTTTATTATTTATGCATAGTCACTTCACCCCTACCTACATGTAAAAATTACCTCACGGTACCCCCTGTATATTGCCTCGTTATTGTTATGTTATTGTGTTACTTTTTATTATTTTTTTACTTTAGTTTATTAAATATTTTCTTAGCTCTTCTTGAACTGCACTGTTGGTTATCGGCTTGTAAGTAAGCATTTTACGGTAAGGTCTACACCTTGTTGTATTCGGCGCATGTGACAAATCAAGTTTGATTTGATTTGATCGAATATAAGTTTTGTGATGTTTTGGTTGTTACTATGTTAAGAAGTGCATTAGCTTACAAGTACGAGTATACTGATATCAGTAGGAAACGTGACATCGTGGCAACTTTGAGAAATAACACTTTATATCAGAATTGTGCCTGGTCATAAAGTCATAAACCTGACCTGATTCTACAATTTCTGTGATTTCTAAACCTAACCCTAACTACACTGCAAACCTTATGCCTAACCCTAACCTTAAATTAAAACCAAAAAGCACATTTTTGTTTTCATACATTTTTAGGATATAGTCCATTTTGACTTTGTTGCTGTGGTAACTAGTGAAAACCATAGTGCCTGTTGTTCCCACTTGACCTTGCCTCCCGTCTGCCTTCCATTTTTGAAGACATTTATTTTCATTGTTAGAGCGGCCACTAGAGTATCTGGTTATATAATGGGTAAACTGTGGTATATATATATACAGCCATTGATTGTCGAGAGGGGAGGAGATGTAAATGTTTCAAGGTGTGGTCTTTCCTCACAAACGTTAGTGACGTTACACATAACACCATAAAGTGAAAATGGAGACCAGAATAGATACCTTTACTCCCACAAAATCTTTGAATGAAGATTTCATTGTCATCAAATCCATTCATATTGTCGTAACAATGTAGTTATTGTATGAGAATGTATGATATTTCCACCTACTCATCATATCCACGTTGGGCAGCGATATGAATGGGCAGAAGTCCAGCTTTGGTGGGTTTGTTGGCATCTGCTTTCTGAGACAGCAGGAGCTCCACGATCTCCCCATGTCCATTCTTACAGGCTTCATAGAGCGGTGTTGCCCCATCGTTCGCCTGGCTGTTAACGTCTGCACCTGTATCATCAAAGGGCCCACACAGACTTTTTACACGAGACAAATGTCACTAGGAACTTTCTTTAGCATTTAGGATGTACGACTTCAGTGGCATGCCGTTCGGTTTAATTAACACAATCACATTGTCTTGCGGGAGAAAAAATACTTTGAAAAATATAATAAATTCAACCTGGAATGTGATAGGAATCACATATCTAATAAAGCTGATGACAAAAGCTTTTATCTGCACTTAAGCCAATCAACACACAAATCAACGCCCAAGCCAGCATACTGGTTACCATTGGTGATGAGGAAGTTCAGTACTTCAGCATGTCCAGTCTGGGCTGCAGCGAACAGGGGAGTGATACCATACATGTTGACTGGACTGAGCTTGGCCCCCGCCTTCATCAGCAGCACACATATCTCCATGTTGTTGCGGATCACAGCCTCGTGGAGGGCGGTCCAGCCCTGAATACAATGCTTGTTCACCCCGGCCCCGAAGCCCAAAAGCATTGCCACGATCTCAACATTCTCTCCCTCGCAAGCTTTGAACGGGACATATGGATGGATTGTTAGAGAGAGGGAGAGAAACAGTGAACACATGTTTTGTTGAATACAGCCCGATCATCCTATGGCTATAAATCTGAATGTTAAAAAACTAAATGAGCTAGATTGATGCTGTCTTAATATGGACACTGTAAGATTTGGTTATGTGACAAAATAACTTCACATTACCCAAACTTGCAATCATTGTCTCAAAGAATGGCATGCGGGTGTCCTTTATGCATAGGTACAGTATGTACCTTTATATAGAGGGGTTTCCCTGTCCTTGTCAGCGATGACGGGGTTAGCTCCTTTCTCCAGCAGGCACTGGACACAGGACACATGTTCAGCCACCACAGCTAGGAAGAGAGGAGTCTGGCCCTTCATTGTGCACCTGTTAATCACCTCAGGGTGGGCTGGATTCAATGACAGGACAGGATTAGTAGTTGTATGAACAAGTGTGATCATAATGACAGTTTAAAATGTTGGGTGTTTAAGAATCACATGGCATTTAGACATTTAGACGTTGCAGAATTGAGAAGATACTGTGAAATCAGACCGTGTCAAGTCAAAAACCTGGCATGGCACTTTATTAGCACAGTAAACCTTCATACATTATCGCTAGCTTATCCCTCATGGGTATTCAGCAAGAAGTCGTTTTGAAATTAATGCAGTAAGTATTGTGAAAGGTCTCTTTCGACACTAGTGCTAATTTATTTACATTCAATGCCTGGTTGAAGGGGGCTAATAACAGATGCAACAGGAATTCCAAAAACAGTTTTGATATTTAATCGGGTGTGATGGTATGGGGATTGGCACAATCCCAACACTTTGTGGCTCACCTTCCAGTAAGATATCAAGGCATTCCTTCTTCCCATGGGTTGCGGCCTCGTGCAGAGGCAGCCACCCCAATTTATTCCTCTCCGTCAGGTTTCTCCCAGTCTTCACCATCTCCGTCAGAGCACCCACAGCACCAACCTTAATGGCTTTGACGACCGGGTCGACCAGCCTCAAAGAGAATCGAGAAAATTAAGTGCAGGTTCTCTACTTGAGTTGTATTCAATAACAAGTGATGCGAAGAATAGAACATAGACATTTGCACACAGACAAACACTTTCACACTCATAGAAGAGCCAAGTACCTAATCTGGCTAATTTTGTTCAGTTCAGTTTTTTCAGTTCACAGACGATTGACCGTCAACATTGATTTGACAATTGTTACTCCCTTGCTGATGTGGGGCTGGGTATTCAAGAGGAGTTAAGTGCTATGGTAGCTATGAAACTTTCAGTTAAAACCTGTTTGGGACAGGGGGCAGCACGTTCACGTTCGGATAAAAAGCGCGCCCAGAGTAAACTGCCTGCTACTCAGGCCCAGAAGCTAATATATGCATATTAGTAGTTAGTAGATTTGGATAGAAAACACTCTGAAGTTTCTAAAACTGTTTGAATGATGTCTGTGAGTATAACAGAACTCATATGGCAGATGAAAACCTGAGAAATATCCAACCAGGAAGTGGGAAATCTGAGGATTGTAGAGGTCTGGCAGAAGACCATGAGCTGACCGTGCGCCCGTGAGAGCGACCTGTGTTCCGTTGCATTTCTAAAGACAAAGGAATTCTCCGGTTGGAACATAATTGAAGATTTATGTTAAAAACATTCTAAAGATTGATTCTATACATCGTTGGACATACGAACTGTAATAGAACTGTAAAATAAACATTTGTTGTGGAACTGGGATTCCTGGGAGTGCATTCTGATGAAGATCATCAAAGGTAAGTTAATATTTATAATGCTATTTCTGACTTTTACTGACTCCACAACATGGCGGGTATCTGTATGGCTTGTTTTTGTGTCTGAGTGCCGTACTCAGATTATAGCATGGTTTGCTTTTTCCGTAAAGCTTTTTTGAAATCTGATACAGCGGTTGCATTAAGGAGAAGTATATCTATAATTCTGTGCATAACACTTGTATATTTTATCAAAGTGTATGATGAGTATTTTTTTATTTTTTTTATTTAACCTTTATTTAACTAGGCAAGTCAGTTAAGAACAAATTCTTATTTTCAATGACGGCCTAGGAACAGTGGGTTAACTGCCTGTTCAGAGGCAGAACGACAGATTTGTACCTTGTCAGCTCGGGGATATGAACTTGCAACCTTTCGGTTACGCGTCCAACCACTAGGCTACCCTGCCGCCCCCTGTAAATTGATGTTGCTCTCTGCAAATTCGCCGGATGTTTTCGAGGCACAACATTACTGGAAATAACGCGCCAATGTAAACTGAGATTTTTGGATATAAATATGAACTTCATCAAACAAAACATACATGTATTGTGTAACATGAAGTTCTATGATGTCATCTGATGAAGATCATCAAAGGTTAGTGATTAATTTTATCTCTATTTCTGCTTTTTCCCCCCCCTCTCTTTGGCTGGAAAATGGCTGTAAGTGTTTTTGTGACTTGGCTCTGACCTAACATAATCATATGGTGTGCTTTTGCTGTAAAGCCTTTTTGAAATCGGACACGATGGGTAGATTAACAAGAAGTTAAGCTTTAATTTGGTGTATTGCACTTGTGAATGTATGAAAGTTAAATATTTCCCAAAAATATTTTTGAATTTGGCGCTCTGCCTTTTCAGCGGATGTTGTCGAGGTAGTTTTAACAGATCCATGGTTAGGTGATTGCTCCTTTATGGTGTACTTAAAATACTGTAATATGGGAACATACTATAGTAAGGTTGAGGCATACTCACTCTTCAGGCTCAGCAGTGAAATACATAGACCCATCATAGCGTCTCCATGCCACACAGCGCTTCCCCTCATTGCTGGTGAAGGTGTAGCTTCTGGTTGCATCTGATGAAGGCACGTTCTGTAGATAGTCGACTTTCATTCTTTCCTATCGTAATGAAACCAAATTAAAACATCAGTATTAAAACTTATTTCAGGGGGGATAGGCATTCACAAAGTGAATGACCAATGACAGAAACCCAACAAATATCAGAGTATTAGCGCCGGCACCCCGTGAGTGGGTTAGCATTGGTTCAGTCCATTAGTACGTCCGACAGTCAATGTCTAATTCAAACCTAGGACAATAGCAAATCTTGTATGCTAACCACCTCAGAAGATAAACATGACCTATTCAACATGGTTAGTAGATTGATACCTTTGAAATATTACACCTTGAAGGACATGTACTTGCCAGTCAATTGGACTGCCACCTTAGTTAGCATGATCCCAATGACTTACAACACAACCTCTAATAACCCCACAAAGACCCGGCTTGGACTCAAGTGCCCTGCACAAAGTAAGCCTAGTTGAGTTAATTAGCAATTAAGCAAAACGCTGATTTAATCATTTTTGAATGGCTGCCAAGAGCCTAATCCTATGCACCTGGTAGATGGTCTCTAACACACATATATGTGTGCGTGCACACACACACTTCCTCTCTCCCTCTCTTACACACACACACACACACACACGCATCACAACCTTCAGTGAAGACACAGTAGATGCTTGACTCTCCAACCTTCTGGTGATAGAATTAGGGCCCAGGCAACAGGAAAACAAAAGAACAAGAACACCGCGACAAGACAGAAGGTCAACAACAACCTCCTCAAGTATCTTAAAGCAGCCTCATCATCGACTCGGTGGTATAATCAAGCCACAAGAGGCATGTATAGTAAAGATAGTATCACACAGGCATGTATTGTAAAGATAGTATCACCCAGGTACAGTATGTATAGTAAAGATAGTAACACACAGGTATCTATAGTAAAGATAGTAACACACAGGTATGTATTGTAAAGATAGTAACACACAGGTATGTATTGTGAAGATAGTAACACACAGGTATGTATTGTGAAGATAGTAACACACAGGTATGTATTGTAAAGATAGTAACACACAGGTATGTATTGTAAAGATAGTATCACCCAGGTACAGTATGTATAGTAAAGATAGTAACACACAGGTATGTATTGTAAAGATAGTAACACACAGGTATGTATTGTAAAGATAGTATCACCCAGGTACAGTATGTATAGTAAAGATAGTAACACACAGGTATGTATTGTAAAGATAGTAACACACAGGTATGTATTGTAAAGATAGTAACACACAGGTATGTATTGTAAAGATAGTAACACACAGGTATGTATAGTAAAGATAGTAACACACAGGCATGTATTGTAAAGATAGTAACACACAGGTATGTATTGTGAAGATAGTAACACACAGGGTGTGTCACCCATCTGGGTGTGCGTAATAATTCCTCATTTCAAAATTGTACTAGACAACTATATGCTAACGCTTGACACGACTGACACTGTGAGTGAAATAAAACCCTTGCTCAACGAAGGAGCATGGTTGTATTATCAACCCATACAATTCTACTGTGTGGTAAAAAAACAATAGTGTGATTTACCATATCATCTCCTTCAGCTAATGCTTTCTAAATAGTTTGACCTTTCATGGTTTCTCAAACTGTTTTTACCTGATCACTTTAAGGAGAATGGGGGGAAAAGGTGCAGTGCAACAAATAACAAGAATCATACGAGGTAGGAAGAAAATACATAACACTCTAATTGAGGCATCATCATATACGTATTATATGATAGTTCAACCACACATGCAATTATAGGATTTATATGTTCAGTTATATGAATGCAATTCTAGGAATTTTTGATAGTTCGACCACATTTGCAATGAAATTGTTATCTCTACATTCACATTTAGCGCAGCATAATAAAGATTGCACCAAACAATCCAGAATGTGAAATGACATAGATATGTGTTGCACTCAACTCAAGTAAAAGCAAACAACAGCAATGTCACATAAATCCCCATCTATTGTGTGTTATCATCTGTAAAATTCACTGGAGAATCCGAGAGAAGCATTTAAAAACAATATATCAAAATGCATGTATATAAAATGTCTGCTTCCTAACTTACCGTTATGATTTGCTCTTACTTAGTTGAAATGAGCTGTGAGCTAGTAAAGACAGAGTCAGAGGATCCTAATAAATACTATATTATGTGGCGTTCCTCAGTTCAGACAGAGTAGACCACTGTGCTGGAAGTGGAACCAGACTCCCATATCTTACAGTATATGTACTGGATGGATCACATGTGATGGATTATGCAGAAAAGGTGGGCTGTTCATCTGTCAATCAACAGTTGATTATTAGTTTCCTTTACCTTGACATGTTTTTTATTTACATACCGTACTAAGTTTATAATGCCGAACAAAGTAGTTCTCAATCATGGATACAGAATGGATTGCTTCTCAGATGTGTTTCAAGACTAGAACGTCTGCCTCTACCGTATACATTTTGAATCTAATCTAATGATGGATCACAATCGAATTTGACAAACATTCCAAGATAAAATGTAGATGTACACAATGTAGATGATTGTTTTTGAAGAAATGTGGGCCATCATAACATGGACAGTACATTGCATGAGTAATGCACTTGTTTGGGTTGTGTGGTATAGCCATGCTACAGTCTGGTAGTATGAGGTGGTATGAAATGTGTTGTTTTACAGGGTCAGCCATGGTAGTTTGGCGCTCTGTAGTTATTTGGCGCCCTCATGAGGAGTTTGTCTGAAGTGAAGTGCAAGCACGCGCACACACACACATTCTAATCAACAATTATTACTAATCCAGGAATGCTGGACACATAAAAGTGGAAACACATAAACATGGAAACTATGTAATTATTACACAACCTAATGAATACAATCGATTAGTAATTTTTGGACCATTAAATTACTGGACAAATGGACTATTGCATGATTGATGATCACTCATACCCATATTTAAGGAAAACCCATAGAAAAAGTGTATCTCCCCACCTCACCAAAAAATACTTGATTGTTTCCGTGATCAGAAATACATGGAAGTCACCTTCCAGCGGAATATACCCAATTATCAGAAGAAATTCCACAGTGGTCATAAAAAAATACTATAAATATTGCAATTGAAATCTATTTTGGTAAATCAACAATACTTATCAAATGACATCTACTGTTTTGCTCTCACCGTCTGATATGAAAGATTAACTAATTTGCATAGGCTGAGAATGAATAGAACTGATTAACTTGACAAACTGATTAACGAACAATCACCTACTATGAACTGAGCAAAGACTCTATTATGAATGATTGAGGTATAGTGCTTGCTATACACTTCGCCCTGAAGGGAGGGAGGGTCGGACCGGTACCATCCATCGCAACAATCTCCGCCCATGTTATGCTGAAGTAGAACATCTGCCAGCTGAACCAGTGGAGCCCCATCAGGTTGCAATGAGACAGCATCACTGTCCTTCAGGAACAGGTACAGGTAACTGCCAAAATAAAGGAAACGCCAGCATAAAGTGTCCTAATAAGGCGTTGAGCCACCACAATCCAGAACAGCTTCAATGCACCTTGGCATATCTACAAGTGTCTGGAGCTCTATTGGAGGGATGGACACCTTTCTTCCACGAGAAATTCCATAATTTGGTGTTTTGTTGATGGTGATGGAAAATGCAATGTCTCAGGCGCCGCTCAAGAATATCCCATAAATGTTCAATTTGGTTGACCTCCGGTGACTCAGATGGCCATGGCATATAGTTTACATCATTTTCCTGCTCATCAAACCATTCAGTGACCACTCGTGCTTTGTGGATAGGGGCATTGCCTTCCTATGGGGCGTAGCCAAAATAATGGCTTGCCCAGCATTTCTATACATAAGCATGATGGGATGTTAATTGCTTAATTCACTCAGGAACCACACCTATGTGGAAAAACCTGCTTTCAATATACTTTGGATATCTCAGTTACTCGATTGTTCCCATTATTTTGCCAGTTACCTGTACCACTGCACTTCCTTTCCTAGTACTGCCTCCACCAGGACCTGCTGTTAGGGAGCTGCCACTTGCCACACTTCCTGCTCTTGCATCCCCTGTAGGGCCACCTGTACCATCAACTGTAGAGCCCCCTGTAAGGCCCCCTTTAGCACCCTGTGTAGGGCCACCTGTACCATCAACTGTAGAGCCCCCTGTAAGGCCCCCTTTAGCACCCTGTGTAGGGCCATCTGTAGCAATCTCACCTGTAGCACTGACTATAGCGCCCCCTGGAGGTTCCTTTATAGTGCCTCCAGTAGGGCCCTCTGTAACCTCTGCCTCTCCTGAGCCAGCCTGCACACATCCCGTAGCTAAGCCACATAGGCCTGGGAGGTTGAGTTCCACAGGTGGGGTCTGTGTCAGAAGGGTCAGGGTCTGAGTTGAGTCACACCCCAGAGTTTGAAGAGGATCAGGAGGTCCAAGCTCTGGTGCTACTTTGGTATGCGCCGTTACGCTTTAGACATGAAAGATCAACTAATGTGATCAACTACCCACTGGGTGTAACAGATGTATATGTACTCTCCATGCGTTGTGTTTTCTCAAAATAAATCACTTCGACCAGTGGTCCCAGTTGAGCATAATTTATTTCTGCTGTTGTTAAATGGGAAACAGCACGTTAGTTGTGCAGGGCTTAACGGTATTGATGGCTGTCGATGGCAAAATCCCTTGCATCACATTTTCATACTGGGCGAACAAAATACAAAAATACAATACAAAATATAACGTGTGTAAATACCTGTTGTTAAATGGGAAACAGCACATTAGTTGTGCAGGGCTTAACGGTATTGATGGCTGTCGATGGCCAAATCTGTAGCATGAAGACAACTGTGTTAGCAGTGGCTTATGTGACCATTACATCAGTGTACGCTAGCTAACACACTTATTTACAGCAATCATATGCCAAAGCACATCCCAGAAAGCCCCTCAATCCCTAACAGGTACCATATGCCCACACATGTATAAATCAGTAACGTACAGCAAACTTGTACACATTGTAAAATAGAAAATAGAAAACAGTATTCAGAACGTGACCTACCCCTTGCATCACATTTTCATACTGGGAAGACCTGACGTTCACGATCTCCCCCTATCTGCAAGCGGGGCCAATCACAACACACCTTATTGTCATCAGAGTTGAATGCTTGAACATTAAATAAACATTTCTTTAGAGGCAAGTGGAAACATAACCAACCCTGTTACATTGGCACAGACTTCAGTTCAACGTTTAGTTTTAATTTACATTTGGTTGAGTTGTCAACCAACGTGAATTCAACGTGAAATCAACAAAACATTTTACCATGTCATTAATGTAGGTTTAAAGGTTGGGTAAAAAAAAGACGAAATCCCCCTACGTTATCGCATTACATTTTTGTGTTGAAATGATGTGGAAACAATGTTGATTCAAACAGTTTTTGCTCAGTGGGTAATGCATAGACTGAGAATGAATGGAACTGATAATCATTTGGTGTGTGTTTATTGCATATCCCAACTCCCCCTTATACACCCTTGGAGAGTGGGGTCACAGCCAATGTCAACCATTATCAACAGTGACCCTGGAGCAATTAGACTTAAGTGCCTTGCCCAAGAGCAGATTGACAGATTGTTATATCATGTCGGCTCGGGGATTTGAACGAGCGACCTTTCAGTTACTGGCCCAACACTCTAACCGTACCCAGGCCTGATTGATCTGACATGAACTGATTAACAAACAATCACCTACTATGAACTGAGCATAGACTCCTATGAATGATTGAGGTATAGTGCTTGTGCTATTGTTTGGAGAACTTTTCCCCTCTGCAGGTTTCGACACAGAAGTATTGTTAGCTGACCTCCACCTGGCGTTTCTACATTGGCTGGTTACCTGCATAAAAAAGTAGCGATTCAAAACAGAGCCAAGCAACTCCGGGGAGGAGAAACCTGACCGCTTCTCCCAGCCCAGACACCGGAAGCTCCAAGTAGAGCATCTTCACCTCGAATCTTCGATGCCAATACTACCCGTGACTACAGCCTTCCAGACAACCCTCTATAGCCGTACTATTAAGGGACGATCTTCAGATTACCTACAATTTTGGAGTGAGTGAGTTACTAGTATTCATCCAGACAATGGCACTCATCCTGTGGTCTTTTCCGCTTCTCCTAGGGTCTAGTTGCAGCAGTGTGGTCTCTCCCTCACTTCGTCCTCTCTCAGGAGAGAGACGGGGTCATGCGCATCTGAGAACAATGGACTGCTAAGGCCGTGGAATATTGGAAACTTCGGTCCAGCCTGCAGGAGGACACTAGGATATATGCATCAAAGCTATTTTGTAAATGCTTTAGCTTTACTTTGTTTTTGTTTTCTTCTTTGGTGTTGCTTGTAGACTAGCGAGTGGTGCTGCTCGTAGAAAACTGGCCCAGGGCATACAGTACAGTCCGGTTTCTCGCTGTTACTGTTTCTTTGCCCACTCCATAGAGCACATATAACTTGATTATTTATTGCATAATTATTGAAGCTTTTATTGACTGCATGACAATTGAAGAGCTTCTATTTATTGCATGATAATTTAATGTTAAGCATTTCCGAGTTTTACTGTAAACTCTATACCAAAGGCTGATATATACTGTTTTCTGTGGAGTTTGAACCTATTTGAATTTGAGAATATTTGTAATGATTTTTTGATTTTTTTGTGGACTGGAAAATAGGACTTGGGTGCCAGTTTGTGTCTAGTTGCCATATTTCCTATATCAGCCTGTGTGGTCTATTTAAATGTGTTGCTAAATATATTTTTGGACTTATACATTAATGATATGCGCCCATTAATGAATATAACTTATAAACTTATAAACGACACATGAGCTTAGTTCAACTGTCGTACCTGTCACGAATCCCGCTTCCTGAGTCTGTGTTTGCCTGTGTTTCTGTCCTGGAGTGTGTCTCCGGTGTCCTGGAACGCACCCTGTCTGGTTGCCGGGCGAATTAGCTTGTTGGGAGATCGATGTTCACCCGCACCTGTATCCCATCAGTAATCTGCACACCTGTCCTGATCATCACCTCTCCCCTTCAAAAGCTCTGACCTGACATCCATTCCCTGCCGGATCGTTAGCCATGAACAGTATGTTGTGCCATAGTATCAGCCTCAAGTTGGATAGAATTTGTTTTGTTGTTTTTTACGTATTGCTTGCCTTAAACTTACCTCCGTTTGTTCTGTCTTCAGTTACTCACCCGGATCATTTACCCCATTCCCGCCTGGTCGTCGGAGGATTCCGCTACCCCATTGGATCCACCTATTTACTCCCATCAACTCACAACCGCTGCCCGCTACGCCACCTGGTAGATGAAAGATAGATGAAATAATATACCAGTTGCTTTAACCAGCAGAATATCTATTGTCAATACTAATATATTGCCACAGCTGAATTTTTGTAGCTCAATGCTTTCCATGGCTCCCAAATCTGGCTATTGGGCTAAAATTCATAGTGTGGTTTTAAAATGTATAGGGCAAAGTAAACGTTTCCTGATAAAATGTACAAACTCACATAGAGAAAGACGTAGAAGGACTATCTGCACCAAACTTTGAATTGTATTTCCAGACATTTCCAGCATTTCACTAGCATTTCTCCCCATCCAAAATTGGTTTAGACATGATTCTTCTGCCCCTGGCTGAGTAAAGAGAGAATGGTACCTCCTAGAGGTGGTCTTCAGTCTGTCATGTTGGCATGCAGAGATTTGGGAGACAGACAAAGGAATGCGAAATAGGGTTTTTATTCAGCCCAAATTACGGCGTACCGTGTAAAGACACGGGGACAAAGACTAAACAAACACGTACACAAAACACAGGGTTGAAACGCAAACTAAAGAGCGAGGAGTTCCTCGAATAAATAGACATGCGCACAATGATTAACGCACGGGACGAGATCCGTAATCATCTGCGCAATCCACAAGGGCACGAAAGCCCAAAACACACAGCACAGGCATTCACACGCACAAACGGACATTGTAACAACAACCGACAAGACCATGGAAAACAAAGGTAACATATATACTAATCATTGAGAATAGGGGACAGGTGTGCGTGATGAATGTTCCAGAGGGGTCCGTGACACAGTCATATACCCCTTAAATAATGTAAACTACTCTTTGGTCCTATTATTGCTCACACAATTTCTATTTCTAAAATAAGACCTTGGCATCCCATAATCCGAACCATAAATGTATACATTTTAAGTTTGTTCACAGACTGTATTTAACACCAAGAAAATGTTTTCCAATTAAATTGATCGCAACTCTCAACTGTTCACTGTGTGCCCTAAATCAGGTAGGCTAGGCACATTCATTCATATGATGTGGGAGTGCCATGCATTTAAATGCTTCAGGGGCAAAGCAAAAAAGTAATTTCGAAGTACATGAATGTAAATATGCAATGCTTTGCATCTATTATGTTACTTAAAACCTGTTATAGCAAGGTGATCCCCTAGGGGAACTCCCCCCCCCCCCCCCCCCCCCCTCCCATTCAGCTGAAAAGGTGGCGCAGGGAATTCAAAAATATTCTTTAGAAATATTTAACTTTCACACATTAACAAGTCCAATACAGAAAATGAAAGGTAAACATCTTGTTCATCTACCCATCATGTCCGATTTTTAAAATGTTTTACAGCGAAAACACAACATATATTTATGTTAGACCACCACCAAAAGGAAAAAAAAAAAGAAAAAATTCCCAGCCAAAGACCTTTTGAAAATCTTCATCAGATGACACTCATATGACAAGTTACACAATACATTTATGTTTTGTTCAATAAGATGCATATTTATATCCACAAATCTCGGTTTACATTGACGCCATGTTCAGAAATGCCTCCAAAATATCCAGAGGAATTATAGAAAGCTACGCCAGATAACAGAAATACTCATCATAAACTTTGACTAAAGATACATGTTCTACATATAATTAAATATACACTGGTTCTTAATGCAACCGCTGTGTCAGATCTTTTTTAAACGTTATGAAAAAAGCCTATCATGCAATAATCTGAGACAGCGCTCAGACGTAAATATATTTCTCCGCCATGTTGGAGTCAACAGAAATACGAAATTACATCATAAATATTCCCTTACCTTTGATGCTCTTTCATCAGAATGCAGTGCAAGGAGTCCTAGTTCCACAATAAATCGTTGTTTTGTTCCATAATGTCCAATACTAGTGTCCAATTAGCTGCATTTGCTAGCACTTTCAGCTCACGTGCCCAAAAGCTGACGCTGGTCCAGGAGAACTCGGACGAAAACTTCAAAAATATATATTCCAGGTCGAATAAACTGGTCAAACTAAGTAGAGAATCAATCTTCAGGATGTTATTTTCATATATATCCAATAACGTTCCAACCGGAGCATACGTTTTCATCTGCAGCCAAATGGAACAATGGTGACACCCACAGACAAAAGTTCACACCAGAAGCTCCATTCCACGTTCTACTGAATGAGGACATCTAGTGGAAGGCGTAGGAAGTGCTACCAGATCCATATCTTATTTGGAAGTGGATAGGCGATGACTTGAAAATAGACATGTATTCAGAATTTCACTTCCTGTTTGGAAGATTGCCTGCCCTATGAGTTCTGTTATACTCACAGACATAATTCAAACAGTTTTAGAAATGTCAGAGTGTTTTCTATCCAATAGTAATAATAATATGCATATATTAGCAATCTAGGACAGAGTAGGATGCAGTTCACTATGGGCACGCAATTCATCCAAAGTGAAAATACTGCCCCCTATCCCTAACAAGTTTTAATGATGTTACTCCTTGAATCTCTCAATCAATCAGCAATGCCGCAAAAATGATGTTAGCTCTTAGATGGCAATCACCACACCCTCTCCCAATTTCTCTCTTTGTTTACAGAGGTGCTACTCTCAGATAATAGCATTGTTTTCTTTTGCCGAAAAGCCTTTTTGAAATCTGACATGTTGGCTGGATTCACAACACGTGTAGCTTTAATTTGCTATATTGCGTGTGTGATTTCATGAAAGTTTTATTTTTATAGTAATTTATTTGAATTTGGTGCTCTGCATTTTCACTGGCTTTTGGCCAGGTGGGACGCGTCCCACATATCCCAGAGAGGTTTTAAATTAATTAAACATGTAAGTTCAGCAGTAAAACGTTTTTTTTTTTGCTTAATTAACAAATCACATAATAAGTTGCATGTTCGTATTCCATGTTCAATAATAGTGGTTAACATGATTTTTGAATAACTACCCCATCGCTGTATCCCACAGATAATTTTATCTGTAAATTCCCTCCATTGAGTAGTGAGTTTCAAGCATGGATTCAACCACAAATACCAGGGAAGTTTTTCAATGCCTCGCAAAGAATGGCACCGATGTGTAAAAACAAAAAGAACAGTCGCTAAATATCTTTTTGAGCATGTTGAAGTTACTAATGATTAATTATCAATACACCCAGCCACTACAAGGACAAAGGCGTCCTTCCTAATTCAGTTGCCAGAGAGGAAGGAAACTGCTCAGGAATTTCACCATGAGGCCCATGGTGATTTTAAAATAGTTACAAAGTTTAATGGTGGTTACATGAGAACTGACGATGGATTAACAATATTGTAGTTACTCCAGAATACTAACCTAAAAGACAGAGTTAAAAGAAGGAAGGCTATACAGAATACAAATATTCTAAAACATGCATCTTGTTTGCAACCAGGTACTTAGTAATACTGCAAAAAAATGTGGCAAAGAAATTAACTTTTTGTCCTGAATATAAAGCATTGTGTTTGGTGCAAATCCAACACAACACATCACTGAGTACCATATGTCACTGACCGGCTCGATTCGGTTTTATGTAGCAAGACCGTAGTAGTCTTACGTTGTCCTTTTTTTTTTTTACGTTGGAGTAAAGTAGAGACTCAGAGATAGAAAATAGTATATGGGAAAGTAATTCTGCTTTGAAAGTTGACAAACTCACTTCTGAGAAAATGTCCCTAGAATGTTCTGGTACACCTAATGGAGAGCTCTTCTTTGTCTACACCCTTTCAGCATCGTTCACACCCTCTAAAGCCTTAGCCCCACTCATCTCTTTAAGGATTCACGTGTGAGGTCATGTACTAAACAACCAAAGATTTCAAGACTAAAGGCTGGTTTATGCTACGGGAGGGTACGCAAATTTAATCTGGAGTGCCAGTGTGCTCAGAGTGCACTCTGGACATCCATAAACTAAGAGCATTTTCAGATTGTCTGTTCATAAATTCAGAGTGTTTTGCTCTCGGAGTGTTCAGAGCGCACACTGGACTCTCTGGCCGAGGAGTAGGGTTGATCCGAGAGTTCTGACCTAACAACAGCAGTCAAGCACCCAAGCTAACTGGCTAACATTTGCTAGCTTACAGAGAACAGCTTAATCTGACCTTTTTACTTGCCCTAACAGAGCTGGTTAGGCTGTTTTTATGTTACCCAGAGTGTTGGTGACTGCAACTGTGCTGCTGGCAACAGTGTAATTACAATTTTTTGTCAATGTTTACTGATACCGGCCATGTTCAATGGGTTTTGAGCATTCGTAAATTCATCAGTTAGAGTGCTCTGAAATTGGAGCAGATGTACAGTAGCTGGTAAATTCGCTCTGGCTGTCTATCGACAGTTGTCGCAGTAACATAATGAACATTCTATTGAAATGGTTACTTGCATAAGGGAGTCTTTTGTATAGACATGTAGCTAGCTAGCTAAACAATGAACCATAATCCCAACTCATAACGTTTCTACCCTGCATGAATCTGCAGGTAGCTAACAAAACCAGGCTATAACTAGCAATGCAAATGGTTCTGAGATACGAATAAAATAACTACACAGATCATGCACGTAACGTTAGCTAGCAAGCCAGCCAGCTAACGTTAGCCAGCTAGCTAACAGTACAGTAACTGGAAATGAAAACGACTTTCTGACAAAATTAGAAACGTGTAATATCTAAAAATGTAACTAGCTAGATTGAATAACTACCCCATCGCTGTATCCCACATAATTCTGCCATAATGCCACTGATTTCAAAACTCGGTCCTCCAGAAAGTGGAGAACAACTACGTGATATCTTTCAAAAAAAGACCCGTTAGAAAGGATTACCTACAAATACTGACCAGCTCATGTCATTGACAGAAGAATCCTACATGGCCAACCAATCCGAACTCATCTCTCAGCATGTCTAGCCCACTCATTATCTCAGCCAATCATGGCTAGCGGGAAGGTTGCTTATTTTTTCTGTGGCTAAACCAACTAGGCTCGTAACTTAACAATTTTATTCGTATTTATAGATGTCATGCAAATTTGTTATTAAGGCACATGAAAGTTCACATGTTCCAGAAGGCATTTCTGCCAGAAAACGCATTTTGATTTAAAAAAAAGTTTATGTTCAAATGGCTCTCCTGTGAAGTAGTGATGCTCGGCATATGCCTAGTTTCCTGAAACGAGTCACATATTTCATATCATTCTTGAATGGAAGAAGTTTGGAATCACCAAGACTCTTCCTAGAGCTGGCCGCACGGCCAAACTGAGCAATCAGGGGAGAAGGGCCTTGGTCAGGGAGGTGAACAAGAACCTGGTGGTCACTCTGACAGATCTCCAGAGTTCCTCTGTGAGCACCTTTCAGACGGACAACCATCTTTGCAGCACTCCACCAAACAGGCCTTTATGGTAGAGCGGTCAGACGGAAGCCACTTCTACAGTGCCTTGCGAAAGTATTCGGCCCCCTTGAACTTTGCGACCTTTTGCCACATTTCAGGCTTCAAACATAAAGATATAAAACTGTATTTTTTTTGTGAAGAATCAACAACAAGTGGGACACAATCATGAAGTGGAACAACATTTATTGGATATTTCAAACTTTTTTAACAAATCAAAAACTGAAATATTGGGCGTGCAAAATTATTCAGCCCCCTTAAGTTAATACTTTGTAGCGCCACCTTTTGCTGCGATTACAGCTGTAAGTCGCTTGGGGTATGTCTCTATCAGTTTTGCACATCGAGAGACTGACATTTTTTCCCATTCCTCCTTGCAAAACAGCTCGAGCTCAGTGAGGTTGGATGGAGAGCATTTGTGAACAGCAGTTTTCAGTTCTTTCCACAGATTCTCGATTGGATTCAGGTCTGGACTTTGACTTGGCCATTCTAACACCTGGATATGTTTATTTTTGAACCATTCCATTGTAGATTTTGCTTTATGTTTTGGATCATTGTCTTGTTGGAAGACAAATCTCCGTCCCAGTCTCAGGTCTTTTGCAGACTCCATCAGGTTCTTCTTCCAGAATGGTCCTGTATTTGGCTCCATCCATCTTCCCATCAATTTGAACCATCTTCCCTGTCCCTGCTGAAGAAAAGCAGGCCCAAACCATGATGCTGCCACCACCATGTTTGACAGTGGGGATAATGTGTTCAGGGTGATGAGCTGTGTTGCTTTTACGCCAAACATAACGTTTTGCATTGTTGCCAAAAAGTTCCATTTTGGTTTCATCTGACCAGAGCACCTTCTTCCACATGTTTGGTGTGTCTCCCAGGTGGCTTGTGGCAAACTTTAAACAACACTTTTTATGGATATCTTTAAGAAATGGCTTTCTTCTTGCCACTCTTGGAAAAAGGCCAGATTTGTGCAATATACGACTGATTGTTGTCCTATGGACAGAGTCTCCCACCTCAGCTGTAGATCTCTGCAGTTCATCCAGAGTGATCATGGGCCTCTTGGCTGCATCTCTGATCAGTCTTCTCCTTGTATGAGCTGAAAGTTTAGAGGGACGGCCAGGTCTTGGTAGATTTGCAGTGGTCTGATACTCCTTCCATTTCAATATTATCGCTTGCACAGTGCTCCTTGGGATGTTTAAAGCTTGGGAAATCTTTTTGTATCCAAATCCGGCTTTAAACTTCTTCACGACAGTATCTCGGACCTGCCTGGTGTGTTCCTTGTTCTTCATGATGCTCTCTGCTCTTTTGACGGACCTCTGAGACTATCACAGTGCAGGTGCATTTATACGGAGACTTGATTACACACAGGTGGATTGTATTTATCATCATTAGTCATTTAGGTCAACATTGGATCATTCAGAGATCCTCACTGAACTTCTGGAGAGAGTTTGCTGCACTGAAAGTAAAGGGGCTGAATAATTTTGCACGCCCAATTTTTCAGTTTTTGATTTGTTAAAAAAGTTTGAAATATCCAATAAATGTCGTTCCACTTCATGATTGTGTCCCACTTGTTGTTGATTCTTCACAAAAAAATACAGTTTTATATCTTTGTTTGAAGCCTGAAATGTGGCAAAAGGTCGCAAAGTTCAAGGGGGCCGAATACTTTCGCAAGGCATTGTAAGTAAAAAGCACATGACAGCACGCTTGGTGTTTGCCAAAAGGCACCTAAAGACTCTCAGACCATGACAAACAAGATTCTCTGGTCTGATGAAAACAAGATTGAAATATTTAGCCTGAATGCCAAGGGTCATGTCTGGAGGAAACCTGGCACCATCCCTACTGTGAAGCATGATTGTGGCAGCATCATACTGTGGGGATGTTTTTCGGAGGCAGGGACTGGGAGACAAGTCAGGATCGAGGGAAAGATGAACGGAGCAAAGTACAGAGAGATCCTTGATGAAAACCTGCTCCAGAGCGCTCAGGACCTTAGACTGGGGAGAAGGTTCACCTTCCAAAAGGACAACGACCCTAAGCATACAGCCAAGACAACGCAGGTGTGACTTCGGTACAAGTCTCTGAATGTCCCTGAGTGGCCCAGCCACACCCCACCCAACCTGACAGAGCTTGAGAGGATCTGCAGAGAAGAATGGGAGAAACTTCACAAATACAGGTGTGCCAAGCTTGTAGCGTCATACCCAAGAAGACTCGAGGCTGTAATCACTGCCAAAGGTGCATCAACAAAGTCAAGGGGTCAGAATACTTTCCGAATGCGCTGTACGTGAGTACAAACGTTACCACTGGCCCAATTTTGACAAAACTTGGCTGAATGATGCGTCTTGCCATAGAGATCCGGCATTTACAATATTACAATGATTGGCCCAAGGAGGGCGTTATAGTAATAATCTGAAATTCCACACTTTGAACAAGTGTATCTCCTTTTACTTTTTTTAGCTGCAGTTAATTAAAACATTTTATAAACACATCTCCTAATGAGAAACTCCTTATCTCCTGTCCCGTTTGAGCTACAGTCATGCTCTTTTGTACATACAGTGCCTTCAGAAAGTATTTACACCCCTTTACTTTCTTCACATTCTTTGTGTTTCAATGTGGGATTAAAACGGATTTGTCATTTTGTCAACGAACTACACAAAATACTCTAATATCAAAGTTGAAGACAAATTCTAACATTTGTTAAAAACGTAGGAAAAATAAACACTAATATATCTTGATTGGATTAGTATTCACCTCCCTGAGTCAATACATGTTAGAGACCCCTTTGGCAGGGATTACAGCTGTTAGTCTTTTGCTGTGAGCCTCTAAATGCTTTGCACACCTGCATTGTACAATATTTGCGCATTATTCTTCAAGCTCTTTCAAGTTGGTCGTTGATCATAGTTAGACAGCCATTGTTTCTAGTCTTGCCATAGATTTTCAAGCCGATTTAAGTCAAAACTGATGCAGCCACCATGCCTGAAAATACGAAGAGTGGTACTCAATATTGGATTTGCCCCAAACGTTTAACTTTGTGTTCATGATAAAAATATAATTTGCTGCCCCAAAAAATTCAGTATTACTTTATTGCAAACTGGATGCATGTTTTGGAATATTTTTATTCTGTACAGAGTTCCTTCTTTTCAGTTAGGTTCACTGAAGTTAGTATTGCTGTTGATCCATCCTCAGTTTTCTCCCATCACAGCCATTAAATTACGTCACCTTTAGCCTCATGGTGATATCCCTGAGTGTTTTCCTTCCAACAGTAAGGAAGGGTGCCTTTTTGTAGTGACTGGGACCATCCAAAGCCTAATAACGTCACCATTCACAAAGGGATATTCAATGTCTTCTTTTTTTTTTTATACACACATCTACCAATCGGTGTCCCTCATTGCGAAGCATTGGAAAACCTCTCTGATCCTTGTGGTTGAATCTGGGCTTGCCATTCACAAGTTGACCTCTTGGACGTTCAGTACAGGTCCCGGTTAAGTTGCAGTATAATGTTATAATAAGGTATTTTGATGTCCATTAGGGAACATTAGGAATATGTTCCTAATTGGTTCTGATAGGAAGTTATCCATGTGACATTCAATGACCACAAGGGGACGTTTCATGACGGTCCCAAGGAAACGTCCCAAGAGGGACCTTCTTGTAGTTCCCTGTAAGTTACCAAGATATCACTGAGGACCATGTCAATACTTTTTTTAGGATGTTCAGGACTTTTTTATTTTACTAGTCATTAGGACGTTGCGTGATGGTCCCAAGGGAATGTACTCTGGGGGACCTTTTTGTAGGTCCCAGTAAGTTACCAGGACGTCACTGAGGACAGGGAAACTTTGTCTAGTTCCCTGAAAGTTACTAGGGCGTCGTTGAGGACCATGTGAGGACATCTTCAAGACGTTCTCAGGACATTTGTTTTATAAGTAAAGTCATCAAATGGGATGGGTGATTTCAAGGTAAGTAGGATGCTGCTCAGCTAAAATAGTGCAAAACTTTAATCAATGACAATATGATTACATTTGACATATTCACTTTTATAGTACAGACTTTGATATGACTCCAGCTAGACTTTGAATTCACAACCTCTGGATTTGGAGTATACTGATCTTTCTACATTGTAAGTGTATAGCATTCTTCATAAGTCCCCTACACATTAATTAACTATAACACATCTCTGCACTTAGCAAAAGAGTGCACTGCTATTTCAGTTATCAGTCAAAATCTCTTAAGGATACACCCCCTTTTTTAAATATTCACCTAAATTCACATATCTAACTGCCTGTAGCTCGGGCACTGAAGCAAGGATACACATATTCTTGGTACCATTTGAAAGGAAACACTTTGAAATTTGTGGAAATGTGAAAGGAATGTAGGAGAGCATAACACAACAGTTCTGGTGAAAGATAAAACAAACTGCTCTTTTGTATTTTTTTTGTATTATCATCTTTGTTTTGCAAGAGAAAGGACATAATGTATTATTCCAGCCCAGGTGCAATTTCGATTTTAGCCACTAGATGGCAGCAATGTATGTGCAACATTTTCGACTGATCCAATGACCATTGCATTTCTGTTCAAAATGTTGTATCAAGACTGCCCAAATGTGCCTAATTTGTTTATTAATAACTTTTCATGTACAAAATTGTGCACTCTCCTCAAACAATAGCATACTATTATTTAACTGTAATAGCTATTGTAAATTGGACAGTGCAGTTAGATGAACAAGAATGTAAGCTTTCTGCCAATATCAGATATGTCTATGTCCTGGGAAATGTTCTTGTTACTTACAAACTCATGCTAATTGCATTAGCCCACGCTAGCTCAACCGTCCCGTGGAAGGGACACTGATCCCGGAGAAGTTTTAATCAGACTAATCTCTCATCAGTGATTTGATTGACTTATTTCAGCCATTTGAGGCTTTGCAATGTACTGTATAGTTAGCTATCTAATATTTTTTAATGTTTCTCCTGAATCACTGTAAAAAATAAACTTGTTTTTCTTCCGTGTATTTTAAAAATATTTGAGATTTACTTTGAAGTGCAAAGTGTAACAATACAGGTGAAAGCTGGCGTTGACACAGACACGGTGGCGTAACAGGAAGATTGGAAATCTGTGAACTACGAGGTTGTGAGTTTAAATTCCAGGTGAGAACACGTTGAATAATAATTACTGTAAATTAACATACACAATGCAATTATATATTTAAAATAGGTGAGCATGCCCGGGTAGGCGGGTCAAATATTTTGGGGGTGGAGGAGATCGTTTCTCTTTGACCACAAGACGACGTCCTGACGACTTATACACTGAATGTCCTGCCTAATAATCTCCTGTCCCTGTCCTCAATGCCGGGAATTAGACAAAAACTCAGAGGAGACCAGCACAGAACGCTGAAAGAACGTCCTTTAAATGCCCTTGGAGACGTCCCCCTAACAAACCGGGAACAAGACAAAAAACCTCCAGGGGACCATGACACAAACTATCGCTAGGAGATGCTAGAGCGCCGTGTTGTACACTTGTAGCAATTGTTCTGCCAATACTGCAACCTGACCTAGCTAACTTTTTTGAGCCTCCAACCGTACAACCAACTCAGCACGGAGATTTGTTTTCGTCAGTGGTGTTGTTTTCCCCCTTGGTGACATGTGAACTTCAGACCGTGTTACTTGGATCTATTCCCAAAATGCCCGTTGGGTAAGAGGCCAGTGCTGTGAGATGCTATGGGACAGGTGTTTCGCACGTGGCCAGCCTGTTAACCAAGTGTTGTATATCAAAACCAATAATCTGGGCGTCTTGGTTTGCCAGCTAGCAGTATTAGTGAGTACATTGATTAGTCACGTTAGCTAAGCAGGTGTAAACTCTGCACAAGTAAAGTCATTAGTTTGCACATGAGACATGAGTCATTCACGTTTCAAAGTAGTATTGTTATGTGCACTGGATACATCAGGTTTAAAACAGTACAATGAAATGCTTAACTTGTGAGCTCTTTCCCAACAATGCAGAATAAAGGTAATAGGTAATAATTCAAACCACAGGTTTTCAATGGGGTTCAAGTCCAGAGACTGAGCTGGACAGTGGAAAATGTAGAGTTTGTGGTCAATTAACAATTTATTTGGATTTTTATACGTGCTTTGGGTTATTGTCTTTCTGGAATATCCACTTGCGCCCAAGTTTCAGCCTCTTCACAGAGGCAACCAGGTTTTGGGCTACAATGTCCTGGTACAGGGTAAAGTTCAAGATGCCCTCGACCCAGGATCAGTGGACTTTAACCCCACTGAAAACCTGCGGTTTGAAATGAAGAGGGCAGTCCATAAGCGCAGACAAATGATATGAAGGACCTGGAAAGATTCTGTATGGAGGAAAGGTCTAAGATCCTTCCCAATGTGTTCTCCAATCTTATACAACATTTTCGAAAAAGACACTGCTGTTATTGTCACAACGTAATGTACTGAAAACAGGGGTGCCAATAATTTTCTGAAAAAAGTATTACTTGTTAAACAAAATCTCTATCTCTAAGCAATTATATGAGTAAAAAATAAGATAATTTCCTCCAAAAAATGTAGCATACAATATAGCTCAGTATTCTTATTATTTATTTTATACAGTCTTTTCTGCTCATCTTTATCGAGGGTGCCAATCATTTTGAACGCAACTGTATATTTAAATTGATGGAGATGTCTGTATAGTGGCACATGTTCTTCCTCAAGCCCTATAATAATATTTTCTTGAACATACCGTGACTGGCAATTGTTGCCCATATGTCATATTGGCTATAGCTACGTTGTAATGACTAAATGGAGAGAGACAGATTTACATTTACTATGTAACATCTGAGTCTAGGTTGGTTGTGGAGCCAGGCATGGACATGCTGGCAACTGCCATATTGGATCTGGAGAGAAAAAGAGAGCATACAGTGTATCAGTTACGCAGTATGTTTTATGCATTATGTCCACCATGTTGGACCATTCCTAAGCACCTACAGTACACCAGGGGTGGCTAAGCCTGGTCCTGGTGGGGGACACATTATCTTTTGTCTAGAGACCATGATTAAAGCGGTATTTCACCCTAATTACAAAAAGTCCTTTTTTTGATTACTTTAAAAGGACACATTCCCTCATTTTTCCTCATGCTATTTCCAAATAACAATGTAAATGAAAATATGTCTTACCTTTCCCCGTAATTCTTAGTTATCCAAAGGCAAAAGTTTTCCTCTCTGGTTAGTCGCGCTCTCCTCCACTAAGTCTTCTCCCCTCCTCTGTCAGTGGAGGTTTCTGAGCCTGGGATTCTGCTCTAGCCATCTAGGATATTTCTGGATGCTTCACATGATATTCCCAGGGTGGTGGGCCAACTTTTTCTCTTCCCCCCTCGTGGCTCAGATTGCTCCTGAGGGGGAGCTGGCCTAGTTTTTTTAAGAGGGACAGAGGGCACTGAACAACAAAATAAATAGCTGGAGCTCTTGGGAGTAATAGCGAGGTATCCCAAAACGTGTGAGTACAGCAGTGGAGGCTCCTCAGAGGAGGAAGGGGAGGACTATCGTCCTCAGTGAAATTTCATATTTGTTTTTATAGTGAACATTTAAAAAAGTTATCCTTTTTAAAACTATACTAAATATATTCATATGTCACCAAATAATTGGTTAAAATACACTGTTTTACAATGAAGGTCTACTGTAACTTCAACAGCACTGTCTGGGCTAGCACCAAGGTGTAGCCGGAGGACAGCTAGCTTCCGTCCTCCTCTGGCTACATTGACTTCAATACAAAACCTAGGAGGCTAGCAGGCCTCACCCCCTTCCATTGACATGGTAATTCTGACCACTTCCGGAGGACATCCTCCAACCAATCAAAGCTTTTGCAGTATGAACTGACATGTTGTCCATCCAATCATAGATGTAGGATCATCCTAGTGTGCTGTATTGGGATTGTGCCACAGAGCATTATGGGGGTTCTATGTTGAGAAGGTTGGTGACATTGTTGGATAGAGATTAAGAGTGAAGAGTGATAGTTGAGGATTTTGGGACATTATTCAATTCAAATTAGTTTTTTCAAATTACAGGAGATGTATATTATAAATAGTTTTATGGGTTTAGAACTTTATTTTTGTGTTCAGTTAGTGCAATTTATTAAAATGTGGCTTGCTAACTTCAATAGCTAGCTAGCTACCAGCACCAGTGTGCAGTTTTCTCCTCCAGAATGGTAGAATGCCCAAAGCTGCCGAAAATGTGGTGGAGTTTTTGTTGAAGAACCCCTTTCATTCTCTGGGGTACACGGTGCAAATTAAAAGCGAGGGTTGACCTCTGCCTGAGATCAGTTTCATTATCTGGAATTAATCATTCGACATAATGAGTATTTTTTTTAATAAGACCTACAGTTGCATATGCTTGCATGATGCAAACATGCATAAAGCAAGCTCAACCCTGTGAGTTCTATTGTCTATCAGTTGTTGTCTATGTATCTGGGTAGAGGAAATCCCCCTCCTAATCTAGTCTAAATATCATTTATATGAACAAATATAAGGTAGCTGCAGTTTGACAGGGTTTTCATCCCCCCCAAGGCCAGGAGTTTTTTTCAAGAGTTTTTAAAAATATGATTAGGAAAAACTGGTCCCATCATAGCCCATATAACACCTTTTTAGAACTGATTAATCACTGTCATACCTTATAGGGTCCAGAGTTTTCCTAGTTAGGTTAACATATAAGGAAAAACTCCAGGCCACAGGGGGTAAAAATTGCCCCACCGCTCTGGGGCCTATGGTGCCACCAGTCGCTTGCAGTTGTCAGTTCTCGTCAGGTACGTGGATGATCAGGGCTTTATTCAGGAATGTTTCTTGGGCCACTTTGATGTGTCAAGTGGGCGAGATGTGCAGTCTGTGTTTGACTTGATGAATTTTGAGATGTCTGAGTTTAACATTATAGAGACCTACGATGGTGCAGCTGTAATGGAATGTATCTGCTATTTGTATTTACTGCTAAGTCCCCTGATGTTCCATGATTAAGAGGTGATGACTACTCCACTCCACTACCATTGTCAACTTTCTCCTGACATGAACTGAAGCCACAACGTTTCATGTGCCCGCTCATCCACTGCACATTGAATGTTTCCCTTCCAAGCACTGTGAGTACCCCTATCAATTTTCTCTCATTACTGTATGTAGACTCAATCACATTATTACACATCAAAGATTTTACTTTTGTAGTAGTGTGTAGTGTCTTGTGTTATTGTTTTTTGTCTTCCCAGTAAAATGTTGTCCTGCACTGGTCAAGCCTCTGAACACCTCAACTCATGCCACGTAACCTCATTCAATCACTGCTGTGATCCTTTTCCAACACTGTGTAAGTAGCCCTCTCATTCCCCTTCCCCATAATATTGTACTATACATGTCTTTATTAAAATGCTTTAGGTTAAAATAATTAGTCTTTGATGATTTTTGAAACACACTTTGTGGTCTCTCGTGCATTCCGCATCTATACAGTGGTTCTTCCATCCTCCTCAATTCTTCAAGTCACCAGCCTCCACTGGAGTACAGTATCTTATTAATCAGGAAATGGGCCAAAATGGGTCCATTTGTACATGTTACTTTATTTACTGACTGTTCAATGGAAACTGTGAGTCATCCCAAGTACAGTGTTCAGGCGTGTAGTTCTCCTGTGCTTGGTCAGACTCTTTCTGTGTCTGGATCAGGGTTTGTTGTGGCGAGTTGACTTGTCTTGTTCCTTATGTTGAGTGGTCTGGTATTGTGTTGGGTTTCAATCACAGCAATGCAAAAAAGTGTTTATTGCGGATGCCTGTTCCGTATTTTTAGACAAACAAATGCATGGGAAAGGGGTCAAGTTTATTGACAAGGTAACCTTCTCCCTGTTGTGTTGGCAGGCCACACTGCATCTTGTGTTAGTTTAATTCTGAACCCAGCATACTTTACATTTATTTTCGTATGAGGGCAAGGATACAGATACCCCAATAGGCTGGATTACAGAATATCAGCCAATATAGTTACAGTCGCGTCATCAATGAGTCTTTTGTAGAGCTTAAGGGTTAACTCAGTAATAACCTCAGTACTAAGGTCAGGGGTAAGTAAAGTACTTGTTTAATTGTTTGTTTTGGTACAGAACAAGAAATGAAAGGCTTTTGCAGAAAGCCTGCCGTTGACAGAAAACACAATGTATAGTTGTATTTCCAAAAAGTGGAAATATAAGTGTGAAAATGTGTATGCCTGTTCGTAACTTCAAAATAGGAAACAACTTGTCCATTGCTGTTTACCACTTCTCCAAGTAGATCTTGGATTAAAAGTTAACTTCATGTGAAGTAACAAAATCAATCTTACATAAACGTTATTTCAACATTGTTCTGTCTGTAACCAACATTTGCTAAAGTACTATTTAGAAAGACGGTCTCAGAATTTCTTCTTCGACCACAATAAAAAATACTTTTGACCAGCTGAAACAAGTCACACAATTTTTCTTGAGGAAACTGACCCTTTCTAGCTAGCTAGCAAGCATAGCTACACACAATAATACCAAAGTCATTATCAGCATGTGAAGTAGCTAGTTAACAGTAAAATCAATTTAGGAGTCTACAATCTCACCATGTTCAACCTGCAGATCGATGTGCCAGATAGGTGAAGGCAGGGGTGAAAGTAGATTTGATTTCTTACGGGTACGGGACACCCAAATGCTCACACACATTTTTTTTAAAGAAGCTAATGATCCCCTGTGGCCAAATCACTCTTTCTGGTGTAGTACCTATTTTGAATGATTTGATCTATTTCTGTATAGGCTAATTAGGTTAATTAGGCTATATCATTTTGGCTATTTAATTCAATTTACTTTAGGGAATGTTTAGCTTTCCCTAGCCTTATGGACACTCCAAAATAAGCATTTTAACTTCTGACCCACAGGGAATGTGATGAAAGTAATAAAAGCTGAAATAATTAATTCTCGCAACTATTATTCTGACATTTCACATTCTTAAAATAAAGTGGTGATCCTAACTGACCTAAGACAGGGAATGTTTACTAGGATGAAATGTCAGGAATTGTGAAAAACCTGAGTTTAAATGTATTTGGCTAAGGTGTATGTAAACTTACGACTTCAACTGTAGTGCAGTAATATCTAATAAGTAATATCTAACAATTTCACAACAAAACAATACACACAAATCTAAAGTAAAGGAATGGAATTAAGAATATATAAATATTGGACGAGCAATGTCGGAGCTGCATTGACTAAAATACAGTAGAGTAGAATAGAGTAGAGAGTAGAGAGTAGAATAGAGAGTAGAATAGAGAGTAGAGTAGAATAGAATACAGTATATACATATGAGATGAGTAATGCAAAATATGTAAACATTATTAAAGTGACTAGTGTTCCATTAATAAAGTGATCAGTGATTTCAAGTCTATGTATTGCAAAAGTTTTCATCCCCCATTTTCTTGCATAACAACCTGTAATTTGAATGGATTTTTCATGTAATGGACATACACAAAATAGTCCAAATTTGTGAAGTGAAATTTAAAAAATTACTTGTTTCAATAAATTCTAAAAAATAAAAAATGGAATAGTGGTGCGTGCATAAATATTCACCCCCTTTGCTATGAAGCCTCTAAATAAGATCTGGTGCAACCATTTACCTTCAGAAGTCAAATAATGAGTTAAATAAAGTCCACCTGTGTGCAATCTAAGTGTCACATGATCTGTCACATGATCTCAGTGTATATACACCTGTTCTGAAAGACCCCAGAGTCTGCAACACCACTAAGCAAGGGGCACCACCAAGCAAGAGGCACCATGAAGACCAAGGAGCTCTTCAAACAGGTCAGGGATAAAGTTGTGGAGAAGTACAGATCAAGGTTGGGTTATAAAAAAATATCCAAAACTTTGAACATCCCATGGAGCACCATTAAATCCATTATTAAAAAATGGAAAGAATATGGCACCACAAAAAAACTACCAAGTGAGGGCCGCCCACCAAAACTCCCAGTCAGTCCAGGCAAGGAGGGCATTAATCAGAGAGGCAACAAAGAGACCAAATATAACCCTGATGGAGCTGCAAAGCTCCACAGTGGAGCTTGGAGTATTTGTCAATAGGACCACTTTAAAGCCATACACTCCACAGAGCAAGGCTTTACGGAAGAGTGGCCAGAAAAAAGCGATTGCTTAAAAACTTCTTAGGGCTGCAATCCCGTTAACGGGATTGATATGACAACAGCCAGTGAAAGTGCAGAGCGTCAAATTCAAACAACAGAAATCTCATAATTAAAATTCCTCAAACATACATGTATCTTATACCATTTTAAAGGTAATCATGTTGTTAATCCCACCAAAGTGTCTGATTTCAAATAGGCTTTACAGCGAAAGCACCACAAACGATTATGTTTGGTCAGAGCCAAGCCACAGAAAAATAAAGCCATTTTTACAGCCAAAGAGAGTCTCAAAAAACACAAATAGAGATCAAATTAATCACTCACCTTTGATGATCTTCATCAGATGTCACTCATAGGACTTCATGTTACACAATACATGTATGTTTTGTTCGATAAAGTGCATATTTATATCAAAAAATCTCAGTATACATTGGCGCGTTATGTTCACTAGTTCCAAAAACATCCGGTGATATTGCAGAGAGCCACATCATTTTCCAGAAATACTCATTATAAATGTCGATGAAAATACAATTGTTGGACATGGAAATATAGATACACTTCTCCTTAATGCAACCGCTGTGTCAGATTTTTAAAAAGCTTTACGGAAAAAGCAAAACATGCAATAATCTGAGTACAGCTTTCAGACAACAAAGCAGCCAAAAAGATATCCGCCATATTGGGTATCAACATTAGTCATAAATAGCGTTATAAATATTCACTTACCTTTGATGATCTTCATCAGAATGCACTCCCAGGAATCCCAGTTCCACATTAAATGTTTGATTTGTTCGATAATGTCCATCATTTTTGTCCAAAGAGCTGCTTTTGTTAGCACGTTTGGTAAACAAATCCAAAGTCATGAAGCGCGTTCCCAAGTTGCAGATGAAATGTCAAAAAGTTCAATTTCTGTCCGTTGAAACATGTCAAACGGTGTATGGAATCAATCTTTAGGATGTTTTTAACATAAACTTAAATAATATTCCAAGCGGAGAATTCCTTTGTCTTCAGAAAAGTGAAATGCGCGTGACCAACACGTGACTGCTGGCAGACCTCTGACTCATTCCTCTCTCATTCGGTCCCACTTTACAGTAGAATCCTCAAACAAGTTTCTAAAGACGGTTGACATCTAGTGGAAGCCTTAGGAAGTGCAACATAACCAATATCCCACTGTGTATTCAATAGGGGCTGGGTTGAAAATCGACCAACCTCAGATTTCCCACTTCCTGTTTGTGTTTCTTCTCATGTTTTGCCCATCATATGAGTTCTGTTATACTCACAGACATCATTCAAACAGTTTTAGAAACTTCAGTGTTTTCTATCCAATACTACTAATAATATGCATATATTAGCAACTGGGACTGAGGAGCCGGGCCATTTACTCTGGGCATCTTTCATCCAAGCTACTCAATACTGCCCCTACAGCCATAAGAATTTAATTAAAGAAAAAAATAAGCAAAAATATTTGGTGTTCACCAATAGGCATGTGGGAGTCTCCCCAAGCACATGGAAGAAGATACTCTGGTCAGATGAAACAAACATTTAGCTTTTTGGCCATCAAGGAAAACACTATGTCTGGAAAAAACCCAACACTCTCATCACCCCGAGAATACCATCCCCACAGTGAAGCATGGTTGAGACAGCATCATGCTGTGGGGATGTTTTTCATCGTCAGGGACTGGGAAACTGGTCAGAATTGAAGGAATGATGGATGGTGCGTCACTTGAGTGGGTTGAGTCACTGACGTGGTCTTCCTGTCTGGGTTGGCGCCCCCCCTTGGGTTGTGCCGTGGCGGAGATCTTTGTGGGCTATACTCGGCCTTGTCTCAGGATGGTAAGTTGGTGGTTGAAGATATCCCTCTAGTGGTGTGGGGGCTGTGCTTTGGCAAAGTGGGTTGGGTTATATCCTTCCTGTTTTGCCCTGTCCGGGGGTATCATCGGATGGGGCCACAGTGTCTCTTGACCCCTCCTGTCTCAGCCTCCAGTATTTATGCTGCAGTAGTTTACGTGTCGGGGGGCTAGGGTCAGTTTGTTATATCTGGAGTACTTCTCCTGTCTTATGCAGTGTCCTGTGTGAATTTCAGTATGCTCTCTCTAATTCTCTCTTTCTCTCTTTCTTTCTCTCTCTCGGAGGACCTGAGCCCTAGGACCATGCCTCAGGACTACCTGGCATGATGACTCCTTGCTGTCCCCAGCCCACCTGGCCGTGCTGCTGCTCCAGTTTCAACTGTTCTGCCTGCGGCTATAGAACCCTGACCTGTTCACCGGACATGCTACCTGTCCCAGACCTGCTGTTTTTAACTCTCTAGAGACAGCAGGAGCGGTAGAGATACTCTTAATGATCGGCTATGAAAAGCAAACTGACATTTACTCCTGAGGTGCTGACTTGCTGCACCCTTGACAACTACTGTGATTATTATTATTTGATCATGCTGGTCATTTATGAACATTTGAACATCTTGGCCATGTTCTGTTATCTCCATCCAGCACAACCAGAAGAGGACTGGCCACCCCTCATAGCCTAGTTCCTCTCTAGGTTTCTTCCTAGGTTTTGGCCTTTCTAGGTAGTTTTAGCTTCTACACCTGCATTGCTTGCTGTTTGGGGTTTTAGGCTGGGTTTCTGTACAGCACTTTGAGATATCAGCTGATGTAAGAAGGGCTATATAAATACATTTGATTTGATGCTAAATACAGAGAAATTCTGGAGGGAAACCTGTTTCAGTCTTCCAGATGTTCACCTTCCAGCAGGACAATGACTCTAAGCATACTGCTAAAGTAACACTTGAGTGGTTTAAGGGGAAACATTTAAATGTCTTGGAATTGCCTAATCACAGCCTAGAACTAAATCCAACTGAGAATCTGTGGTAAGATTGCTGTACACCAGCGGAACCCATCCAACTTGAAGGAGCTGGAGCAGTTTTGCCTTGAAGAATGGGCAAAAATTCCAGTGGCTAGATGTGCCAAGCTTATAGAGACATACCCCAAGAGACTTGCAGCTGTAATTGCTGCAAAAGCTGGCTCTACAAAGTATTGACCTTAGGGGGTGAATAGTTATGCATGCTCAAGTTTTCAGTTTTTTTGTTGTATTTCTTGCTTGTTTCACAATAAAAAAATATTTAGCATCTTCAAAGTGGTAGGCATGTTGTGTTAATCAAATGATACAAACCCCCCAAAACGACATTTTAATTCCAGATTGTAAGGCAACAAAATAGGGAAAATGCCAAGGGGGGTGAATACTTTCGCAAGCCACTGTATAGGGCAGCAGCCCTATGCAGAATCTGTTTTTCAATCTCTCCGTCCCAGTTTTTATGCAGCTGTACTGACCTCGTCTTCTGGATGATAGCGGGATGAACAGGCAGTGGCTCAGGTGGTTGTTGTCCTTGATTATCTTTTTGGCCATCCTGTGACATCGGGTGCTGTAGGTGTCCTGGAGGGCAGGTAGTTTGCCCCTGGTGATGCGTAGGGCAGACCGCACCACCCTCTGGAGAGCCCTGCGGTTGTGGGCGGTGCCATCGTCATACCAGGTGGTGACACAGCCCAACAGGATGCACTCAATTGTGCATCTGGAAAAGTTTGTGGCTTTTAGGTGCCAAGCCACATTTTCTCAACATCCTGAAGATGAGGCGCCTTCTTCACCACCCTGTCTGTGTGGGTGTACCATTTCAGTTTGTCAGTGATGTGTACACCGAATGAACTTGAAGATTTCCACCTTCTCCTCTGCAGTCCTGTCGATGTGGATAGGGGGGTGATCCCTCTGCTGTTTCCTGAAGTCCACGATCAGCTCCTTTTTTTGTTGATGTTGAGTGAGAGGTTATTTTCCTGGCACCACACTTTCAGGGTCCTCACCTCCTCCCTGTAGACTGTCTCGTCATTGTTGGTAATCAGGCCTACTTCTGTTGTAGTATGGCGACCCATCAGGAAGTCCAGGACCCAGTTGCACACGCTGCCCCCTGATCACTTGGCTACATAGCTGATGCATGCTGGACTGTCCATTAATCACGGTACTCCATTCTGCTTGTTTATGTTTTATCTGTCGGCCCCAGCCGCACTCAGGCTCTGTGTGTAGTTAATCCGACCCTCCCTGCCTAGTCAACGCCATTTTACCTGCTGTTGTTGTGCTAGCTGATTAGCTGTTGTTGTCTCACCTACTGTTTAGCTAGCTCTCCCAATTCAACACCTGTGATTACTGTATGCCTCGCTGTATGTCTCTCTCAAAAGTCAATATGCCTTGTATACTGTTGTTCAGGTTAGTTATCATTGTTTTAGTTTACAATGGAGCCCCTAGTTCCACTCTTCATACCCCTGATACCTCCTTTGTCCCACCTCCCACACATGCGGTGACCTCACCCATTACAACCAGCATGTCCAGAGATACAACCTCTCTCATCATCACCCAGTGCCTGGGCTTACCTCCGCTGTACCCACACCCCACCATACCCCTGTCTGCGCATTATGCCCTGAATATATTCTACCATGCCCAGAAATCTGCTCCTTTTATTCTCTGTCCCCAACGCTCTAGGCGACCAGTTTTGATAGCCTTTAGCCGCACCCTCATACTACTCCTCCTCTGTTCCGCGGGTGATGTGGAGGTAAACCCAGGCCCTGAATCCGGGCTCAGGGAGGCCACCAAAAATTCTGAGATTTCCATACCCAACTATAACATTTTCCGTCAAGATAGAACTACCAAAGGGGGAGGAGTTGCAGTCTACTGCAGAGATAGCCTGCAAAGTAATGTCATACTTTCCAGGTCCATACCCAAACAGTTCGAACTACTAATTTTAAAAATTACTCTCTCCAGAAATAAGTCTCTCACTGTTGCCGCCTGCTACCGACCCCCCTCAGCTCCCAGCTGTGCCCTGGACACCATTTGTGAATTGATCGCCCCCCATCTAGCTTCAGAGTTTGTTCTGTTGGGTGACCTAAACTGGGATATGCATTTTAGATAAGCATGCTCCGTTCAAAAAATGCAGAACTAAGAACAGATATAGCCCTTGGTTCACTCCAGACCTGACTGCCCTCGACCAGCACAAAAACATCCTGTGGCGGACTGCAATAGCATCAAATAGTCCCCGCGATATGCAACTGTTCAGGGAAGTCAGGAACCAATACACGCAGTCAGTCAGGAAAGCTAAGGCCAGCTTCTTCAGGCAGAAATTTGCATCCTGTAGCTCCAACTCCAAAAAGTTCTGGGACACTGTGAAGTCCATGGAGAACAAGATCACCTTCTCCCAGCTGCCCACTGCACTGAGGCTAGGTAACACAGTCACCACCGATAAATCCATGATTATCGAAAACTTCAACAAGCATTTCTCAACGGCTGGCCATGCCTTCCGCCTGGCTACTCCAACCTCGGCCAACAGCTCTGCCCCCCCCCCCCCCCCCCCCCCACAGCTACTCGCCCAAGTCTCTCCAGGTTCTCCTTTACCCAAATCCAGATAGCAGATGTTCTGAAAGAGCTGCAAAACCTGGACCCGTACAAATCAGCTGGGCTTGACAATCTGGACCCTCTATTTCTGAAACTATCCACCGCCATTGTCGCAACCCCTATTACCAGCCTGTTCAACCTCTCTTTCATATCGTCTGAGATCCCCAAGGATTGGAAAGCTGCCGCAGTCATCCCCCTTTTCAAAGGGGAGACACCCTGGACCCAAACTGTTACAGACCTATATCCATCCTGCCCTGCCTATCTAAGGTCTTCGAAAGCCAAGTCAACAAACAGGTCACTGACCATCTCGAATCCCACCGTACCTTCTCCGCTGTGCAATCTGGTTTCTGAGCCGGTCACGGGTGCACCTCAGCCACGCTCAAGGTACTAAACGATATCATAACCGCCATCGATAAAAGACAGTACTGTGCAGCCGCCTTCATCGACCTTGCCAAGGCTCTCGACTCTGTCAATCATCATATTCTTATCGGCAGACTCAGTAGCCTCGGTTTTTCTGATGACTGCCTTGCCTGGTTCACCAACTACTTTGCAGACAGTGAGTTCAGTGTGTCAAATCGGAGGGCATGCTGTCCGGTCCTCTGGCAGTCTCTATGGGGGTGCCACAGGGTTCAATTCTCGGGCCGACTCTTTTCTCCGTATATATCAATGATGTTGCTCTTGCTGCGGGCGATTCCCTGATCCACCTCTACGCCAACGACACCATTCTATATACTTCCGGCCCGTCCTTGGACACTGTGCTATCTAACCTCCAAACGAGCTTCAATGCCATACAACACTCCTTCCGTGGCCTCCAACTGCTCTTAAACGCTAGTAAAACCAAATGCATGCTTTTCAACCGTTCGCTGACTGCACCCGCACGGCTGACTAGCATCACCATCCTGGATGGTTCCGACCTTGAATATGTGGACATCTATAAGTACCTAGGTGTCTAGCTAGACTGTAAACTCTCCTTCCAGACTCATATCAAACATCTCCAATCGAAAATCAAATCTAGAGTCGGCTTTCTATTCCGCAACAAAGCCTCCTTCACTCACGCCGCCAAACTTACCCTAGTAAAACTGACTATCCTACCGATCCTCGACTTCGGCGATGTCATCTACAAAATTGCTTCCAACACTCTACTCAGCAAACTGGATGCAGTTTATCACAGTACTGTCACTAAAGCACCTTATACCACCCACCACTGCGACCTGTATGCTCTAGTCGGCTGGCCCTCGCTACATATTCGTCGCCAGACCCATTGGCTCCAGGTCATCTACAAGTCCATGCTAGGTAAAGCTCCGCCTTATCTCAGTTCACTGGTCACGATGGCAACACCCACCCGTAGCACGCGCTCCAGCAGGTGTATCTCACTGATCATCCCTAAAGCCAACACCTCATTTGACTGCCTTTCGTTCCAGTTCTCTGCTGCCTGTGACTGGAACGAATTGCAAAAATCGATGAAGTTGGAGACTTATCTCCCTCACCAACTTCAAACATCAGCTATCTGAGCAGCTAACCGATCGCTGCAGCTGTACATAGTCTATCGGTAAATAGCCCACCCATTTTTACCTACCTCATCCCCATACTGTTTTTATTTATTTACTTTTCTGCTCTTTTGCACACCAATATCTCTACCTGTACATGACCATCTGATCATTTATCACTCCAGTGTTAATCTGCAAAATTTTAATTATTCGCCTACCTCCTCATGCCTTTTGCACACAATGTATATAGACTCTCCTTTTTTTCTACTGTGTTATTGACTTGTTAATTGTTAACTCCATGTGTAACTCTGTGTTGTCTGTTCACACTGCTATGCTTTATCTTGGCCAGGTCGCAGTTGCAAATGAGAACTTGTTCTCAACTAGCCTACCTGGTTAAATAAAGGTGAAATAAAAAAATTAAAATGTTTAAATAGGAAACTATTTGTGAAAAGATTAAATGTAATTTAAGCTTCTTCATGAGAGAATGGTTTGTCATAAAGTAAACTCTGCTCACTCAGAGGGGGCCTCTGAGTGAACAGACATTGGTTGTAAACTATGAAACACGCCCTTCTATTTACCACGATATAAGCCCGTTGACAAAAATCCAACTTTGTGTTCCAAGGACGAGAGGACGACGGTCCCTATGTTGAAAGGGCTAAGATAAGAACCTAACGAAATTAGCATAGAATTTCAACGTGAAGATGACGATCGACACGCCAAAAGGATGAATTTCGACCATACCAGCCAGAGTATAGCATGAGCTTGAAGTATGGCAACTTGGTATGAACTTTGAACTCTTATTCACAACTGTTATTGTGAAGTGGAAACGTCTAGGAGCAATAACGGCTCAGCCGCAAGTGGTAGGCCACACAAGCTGACAGAACATGACCACCGAGTACTGAAGCGCGTAAAAATCGTCTGTCCTTGGTTGCAACACTCGCTACCGAGTTCCAAACTGACTCTGGGAGCAAGGTCAGCACAATAACTGTTATTTGGGAGCATAATGAAGTGGGTTTCCATGACCAAGCAGCCGCACACAAACCTAAGATCACCATGTGCAATGCCAAGCGTCAGCTGGAGTGGTGTAAAGCTCGTCGCCATTGGACTCTGGAGCAGAAGAAACGTGTTCTCTAAAGTGATGAATCATGATTCTCCATCTGGCAGTCTGACGGATGATTCTGGGTTTGGCGGATGTCAGGAGAACGCTACCTCCCCCAATGCATAGTGCTAACTGTAAAGTTTGGTGGAGGAGGATTAATGGTCTGGGGCTGTTTTTCATGGTTAAGGCTAGGCCTCTTAGTTTCATTGAAGGGGAATCTTAACGCCACAGCATACAATAACATTCTAGACCATTCTGTGCTTGCAACTTTGTGGCAAAAGTTTGGGGAAGGCCCTTTCGGTTTCAGCATGAAAATGACCCCATGCACAAAGCGAGGTCCATACAGAAATGGCTTGTCGAGATCAGTGTGGAAGAACTTGACTGGCTGCAGAGCCCTGACCTCAACCCTATTGAACACCTTTGGGATGAATTGGAACGCTGACTGCGAGTCAGGCCTAATTACACATCATCAGTGCCTGACCTCACTAATGCTTGTAGCTGTCCCTGCAACAATGTCCTAACATCTGGTGGAAAGCCTCCCAGAAGAGTGGAGGTTGTTATAGCAGCAAAGGGGGGACCACCTCCATTTTATTGCCCATGATTTTGGAATGAGATATTCAACGACCAGGTGTCCATATACTTTTGTTCTTGTAGTGTATTTGATACCATTCCACCATTTCCTCTCCAGCCATTACCACGAGCCCGTCCTCCCTAATTAAGGTGCCACCAACCTCCTGTGATCTACAGAAGTAGTTCTGTCCAACGCTAGAGGGCAAGAGGGATCAAGGTATAAACACAACTTTATCCATAGAGCAATCGGCTGTGAAGTAATTTGGCTCCGTCATGAGGAGTTTGTCTGAAGTGAAGTGCAAGCATGCACACACATTCTAATCAACAATTATTATTTATTCAGGAATGATAGACATTAAAACTGGAAACGCAAACATGTTTTTTTTAAATGGCTAATTACTGGACTAATGGATTATTTGATGACTAATGATCAACCCATTGAAAATTGATATTCAAATTATGTTTATTTTTTCCACAGACACAAGATTGAATTGTTTACATGATCGGAAATACAAGTACATGGAGGTCACCTTCTAGAGAAATATACCCAAATATTAGAAAAAGGTGACCCGTACCTCAGATGTCATACAGAATACTGCAAATACACAAATTGGAATCTATTTACACATATCAAATTAAATATAGTGCTTTGTTCTCATATTCTCAATCTCTCCTGTGAAATTTACTCTCAGAAAATGCTGTAAACCTTAATGTTCAACTCCTATATTTGGCATAAGTTAAACTGTAAAAATGTAATATTTACAAAAACACAACGTATATACTGAAATCGTTGAAGTCGGAATTTTACATACACTTAGGTTGGAGTCATAAAGTCTTGTTTTTCAACCACTCCACATATTTCTTGTTAACAAACTTTAGTTTAGCAAGTCAGTTATAACATATATTTTGTGCATGACACAAGTAATTCACTTATAATTCACTGTATCACAATTCCAGTTTGGTCAGAAGTTTACATACACTAAGTTGACTGTGTCTTAAAACAGCTTGGAAAATTCCATAAAAGGATGTCATGGCTTTAGAAGCTTCTGATTGGCTAATTGACATCATTTGAGTCAATTGGAGGTGTACCTGTGGATGTACTTCAAGGCCTTCCTTCAAACTCAGTGCCTTTTTACTTGACATCATGGGAAAATCTAAATAAATCAGCCAAGATCTCAGAAAAAAAATTGTAGACCTCCACAAGTCTGGTTCATCCTTGGGAGCAATTTCCAAACGCCTGAAGGTACCACGTTCATCTGTACAAACAATAGTACGCAAGTATAAACACCATGGGACCATGCAGCCGTCATACCGCTCAGATAGGAGACGAGTTCTGTCTCCTAGAGATAGACTTTGGTGCGAAAAGTGCAAATCAATCCCAGAACAACAGCAAAGGACCTTGTGAAGATGCTGGAGGAAACGGGTACAAAAGTATCTCTATCCACAGTAAAACGAGTCCTATATAGACATAACCTGAAAGGCCGCTCAGCAAGGAAGAAGCCATTGCTCAAAAACCTCCATAAAAAAGCCAGACTACGGTTTGCAACTGCACGTGGGGACAAAGATCGTACTTTTTGGAGAAATGTCCTCTGGTCTGATGAAACAAAATAGAACTGTTTGGACATGGCCATAATGACCATCGTTATGTTTGGAGGAAAAAGGGGGAGGTTTGCGAGCCAAAAAACACCATCCCAACCATGAAGCACGGGGGTGGCAGGATCATGTTGTGGGGGTGCTTTGCTGCAGGAGGGACTGGTGCACTTCACAATATAGATTTAATCACGAGGAGAGAAAATGATGTGGGTATATTGAAGCAACATCTCAAGACATCAGTCAGGAAGTTAAAGCTTGGTCACAAATATGTCTTCCAAAAAGACATTGACCCCAAGCATACTTCCAAAGTTGTGGCAAAATGGCTTAAGGACAACAAAGTCAAGGTATTGGAGTGGCAATCACAAAGCCCTGACCTCAATCCCATAGAAAATGTGTGGGCAGAACTGAAAAAGCGTGTGCGAGCAAGGAGGCCTACAAACCTGACCCAGTTACACCAGCTCTGTCTGGAGGAATGGGCCAAAATTCACCCAACTTATTGTGGGAAGCTTGTGGAAGGCTACCCGAAAGGTTTGACCCAAGTTAAACAATTTAAAGGCAACATTACCATATACTACTTGAGTGTATGTAAACTTCTGACCCACTGGGAATGTGATGAAAGAAATAAAAGCAGAAATAAATCATTCTCTCTACTATTATTCTGACATTTCACATTCTTAAAATAAAGTGGTGATCCTAACTGACCTGAGACTGGGAATGTTAATTAGGATTACATTTCAGTAATTGTGAAAAACTGAGTTTAAATGTATTTGGCTAAGGTGTATGTATACTTCTGACTTCAACTGTACATATAAGGTAGCCTAAAAGAGTAACATGTTTCCCTCAAAATACTGTGCAATCAAATAGGCAGCTTTCCAAACCTAGACAAAAATCAATTTGTGTATTTATTTCATATTAATCTTTCATTGAGAGATTGAATAGACTATTCTCAATAACAATATTATGAAGTCTCAACTAAGGTTGAACTTATGCAAATAAATATCACAAATTCATAAAAGCTTGCCTTACAGGGTCCTATAACGCCCCAAAATTACTGTACACTTAAACATGTACATTTTCTAAACTTGACACAAACCCATTTCAATTTTTGTTTAAAAATGTTGCTTAAGTTGGTCTCACTGAAACAAACAAGTAATTAATATGTTATTACTATAATTACCATTTTATCATGTACCTGTGAATACCTAGTAATTTAAATAAATTAACTACTAGAAAGTAATTACTAGAAAGTACCTAGAAATGTCTACGACAGTCAAATAAAATGCTACCAACTTTGGTAAGTCTACCTGTCGGGTGAGCTTATTAAATTACTATATAAGTCTGATCTTAAAGTTGAATTGTGAAATGTAACTGTACTCTATATTACTGCTCAAATATCAGTAAAAATATTCACACCATAAACACTGATTATGTCAATCAATTTTGTGCGGCATTCCCTGTGTCATCTCTTGTTTTGACTATGATGTCACTCTCTAGAATGAACAAAACTCTTCTTGGTTGCGCTCTTCGTGGTTAAGGTACTTGATTACTCGTGGTGGGAGGGGCAGTTTGTTGATGCACCTCAGTCTGTGGAGTCCAACCTGCTGCCGGATCTTCAGCCTACACAGCTGCATCAGTGGACGCGGGGGCGCTGTAAGACAAAGGCAACAGATAAGGTAATATGTAACGCTTGTACATTTATATAAACAGTATACATATAAGATGTGCACAAGTCACTCAAAATAAGTGCCTGTTTGGGCATTGGTGTGTGTGGCTGGGTGTGCACGCGTGCATGACATCCCCCCTCATCAGAGAAGTAACCCCCAGCAGCTGCTAGACATGAGCTCTGGGATCCAGGTCACGGCACCACTGTAACAGGCTGGTATTGAACCCTGGTTATCAACCACGCATACCGCTACACCAAAATTCTACCTTCTGTTGTGTAATAGACTCTAAGAAAAAAGGGTTATTTGGCTGTAGGGGAACCCTTAAGGGTTCTTTGGCTGTAGGAGAACCCTTAGAATAACCCTTTTTGCTTCCATGTAGAAACATTTTTGGTTCCAGATACATTTGAAGTTGGAAGTTTACATACACCTTAGCCAAACACATTTAAACTCAGTTTCTCACAATTCCTGACATTTAATCCTAGTAAAAATTCCCTGTCTTAGGTCAGTTAGGATCACCACTTATTTTCAGAATGTGAAATGTCAGAATAATAGTAGAAAGTTTTATTTATTATTATTTATTTCAGCTTTTATTTCTTTCATCACATTCCCAGTGGGTCAGAAGTTTACATTCACTCAATTAGTATTTGGTAGCCTTGCCTTTAAGATTGTACACCCCCAATTCACTCAAATGATGTCAATTAGCCTATCGGTAGCTTCTAAAGCCATGACATAATTTTCTGTAATTTTCCAAGCTGTTTAAAGGCACAGTCAAATTAGCACATGTAAACTTCTGACCTACTGGAATTGTGATACAGTGAATAAGTGAAATAATCTGTCTGTAAACAATTGTTGGAAAAATTACTTGTGTCATGCACAAAGTAGACTTGCCAAAACTATAATTTGTTAACAAGAAATTTGTGGAGTGATTGAAAAATTAGTTTTAATGACTCCAACCTAAGTGTATGTAATCTTCCGACTTCAACTGTATAACCCTTTTAAATTCCATGTAAAACCCGCTAAAGAAAGGGTTCTACATGGAACCCAAAAGGATTCTACCTGGAACCAAAAATTGTTATTCTAAGGGTTCTCCTACAGCCGAAGAATCCTTAAAGGTTCTAGACAGCACTTTTCTAAGAGTGTCTGTGTCTGTATGTGTGTGTGTGTGTGTGTGTGTGTGTGTGTGTGTGTGTGTGTTTGTGTACAGTATGGGTATGTGTGTCTGTGCTTGTTTGCAAGTCTGGGGACACTCACTTGCTTTCTCCTTGATGGCTTCCCAGTCCCCAAAGCTATCTAGGTGTTCAGTAAGTCTGGAGCAGAGTTTCACATGGCCAACATAATCCAGGAGTACGTCTATGATGGGTCCTGCCCAGCGGTTTATTGCCTGAGTTGAGATTATCTCACAGAACTAGTGATGGAAAGACAAAAAGCGATGGTAGGCTATGGTATATTGTATTTTTAAGTCCCCACAAGAAAGTGTTCCCAAATACCTGTGCTAACATGACAGCATGACAGTTACATAGGAGATTACAGTGTAGGTAAACATTGTTACATAGTACTTATAGCTGTTATACCTGGCTGTGGTATAATTAGTAATACTATGTAGTATAATAACTATACCAACCTATTTAACTCCCATGTACATTTTGTTTACCTGAACAGCTTTCTCAGTATTCCTGCGTGTATGGTTATTGTAGCGCAAGTCATCCCTCTCAGATGTCTCTTGAATGGGTGGATGTGGACCACTGCCGTAAGTGCAGCTAAAACAGGAGTGGGCATCACAGCCATTGTCCATCAAATACTTCAGCATGGACAGGTACTTCATACTGAACATGACAGTGGCCGGGAATGAGGTGGGGTGAGTCAGGACGTAGGCGTTAACGTTGGCCCCATGCTCCACCAGCAAAGTGACCAATTCGATACTACCCTGCCTAACGGCCACCAGAAGCGTGTTGAAGGTGTCTAGGTTGGGGTTGGCACCGGCTTCTAGAAGCATGGTGGTCGCTTCCACATTGCCGTTGGCGACGGCAAAGTATAGAATTGTGCTGCGATGATCCTCGTACATCTTGGAGCGGTCCTCTGACAGCATGGCATTGACATCGTAGCCGGCCTCGATTAGGACCTCCAGGACTTCATCCCTGTTGCACTCTGCAGCAAGATGGAGGGGACTGATGCCACTGCGATTCACTCTGGACTTGCTGGTGGCTTTGATCAGCAATGCCACGATACTGAAATAGAAAACCACACAGGGAAAATTAGAGGGTGCCCAGAGTTGAGGATCAAGGGTAGGGTTGCAAAATTCCCCCAAAACGTCCACGTTTTTCAGAAATCCCAGTTGGAGAATTCCATCCCTTGTTTTTACCCTCCTGATTGTGGGTATCCTCCAACCGGAATTGTGTGCTCTATGAACTGAATGATTACTGTAGCATTATCATTAGTTGAGAATCCCTTTCTAACTTCTGTTTCTTCCAGTTGATGTGCGGACTCCTGGAGGAATGTGCAAGTGAGAGGCAAGTCGGTAGAGTCGGAAACATAAACTATGGGGTAGGGTAGTGTAAAGGATAGAGGCAAGGGGGAGAGCACAATCATTATTTAAAAAATATATAACATGTGGTTGCAAGCAGCAATGAACAGGGTTCACTGGATCACAGAAAGGTCAAAAGATCAGTTGAATAACAAAGCAAGCACTCTATCATGTAGAAACTATCTTCCTTTATGTGGAATCAGTGAAAGCATTACCATGTTTATCTCGCAATGCCACAAGGATGACGCAAGTTAAGTTTAGTCTAGTGCTGTAGGTTGGTTATATTTCTCAAATTCATTAGAGGCTACTTCACTGAATCTATAGGTACAATACTCCCATATTAGAATGGAGCAACTATTTTTTCTCAAAACCATTAAAGACTGATGTAATGAGTCTAAATACAAAATCTGGAGTGAATCTGAAGTATGGCTCATGAGGAAAGATGATTGCAGATGATTTTCAGCATTAGTGTTACATATGCAAATGAGTTGTTAATAATTTTTTGTTTTTTGAGACATCAAAAACTCTTAGGGATGTCCATGATAGCGATGACACGTTTCAAGTTGAAAAGCCACTGTGGAGCCATTTTACAGGGTTTTAAAGGTACACCTAAAATCTGATTTTTGATTTGTCAATAACTCAGTCATCTTTTTACCAATCCCTTAGATTTTCTCAAACTAAGTTAATAAATGTACCATGGGCATACATTCTAAATGGTTCATTTGGTCCTAGTGTTCATGACAATAAGAGTGTTTTTAGCGTATTGTAGCATATCAATTTTATGTTCTGAAACTCTTTAGGGACTATTGTGATGAGTCCAAAGACCACATTTGGAGTGAATCTGACTTTTAGTCCACAAGAAGATTTTTAATGATTATTTAAGCACTAGCGTTATATAGGCAACAATTAATGATGCACTTGGCAGAAATCACGCACACATTTCCTTTTTGCTAAAATTTGAATAAGTTGCGTAATTTCAGTTCATGTGACAAAAAAGCAAGTATAGTTAATCTTTCCGTAACCAAAAATATTGTATTTTCAGCTGTGAAACTGGTGTACAAAAAATGTACTTAATAAGGGGAGGCATAGCAATAGCACACACAGAACAGATCTACTGCTTCATAGACTTGCTTTCAATGAGAATGACAGATCTATAACTCACATTTCTATGTGGATTTTGTCAGGTCGCCCAAAAAGTTACACATTGCTTCTTTAAAGGGATAGTTCAAGTTTACAAAATTACATATTAGTTTCCTTATCTTGTAAGCAGTCCATGGACAAGGTATGAAATGTATTCACATTTGTGGCAAAAACCCAAATTGAAATCATGGGACCAATATTACAATATTTTAGTGCATCATGTACAAATCATCTGAAAGTATAAAAAAATGTATTACAATGCTTAACAAAGTCACTTATAGATGATTTGGGTGAGCTATCACTTTAAGTACCTTAAAATGGTAAAAAAAGAAACAAAAATAGCTTCTTTGCAAATAGCAATTTCTCAATCAAGAATTTCGATTGTTCTGTCTTGGGAGTGGTCTGTGTGGGGATGGGGAAACTGAAAAGTAGCTGTAATTGGCATAGAGATTTGAAACTATTTTATTAACTAATTTAGCACCTGGAGATGTCACCAGGCATGCCAAAACTCCATCCTACCAAAACAGGCTGAAAACATACTGAAATAGTTAAGTACATTTAAAATGGTTATAGTTCTAGCATGCTAGCAGATTGTCACGACTTCCGCCGAAGCTGGTGCCTCTCTTTGTTCGGGCGGCATTCGACGTCACCAGCTTTCTAGCCTCCGCCAATCTACATTTATTTTTCCATTTGTTTTGTCCGTATTGTACACACCTGGTTCCCATTATATGTTTCTGGATTTTTGTTCTCCTTGTTGGAAGATTATATTTGAGTAAAGTCACTATTATTACTCATCTCTGTGTCCTGCGCCTGACTCCGACTTACCCACATCACATAGACTCTAACACAGATACCCATAGTCTTTGTGCCAACTCTAGTTTGCAATTACGCTAGCGCTAGTTAGCAACTTCCTTCAAACTGCAATCAGAGACATTAAAATGGTGTCCACGAGTTCTTCTGACTCTAGGGAAGTAGATAAAGGGCCTCATTGCGAAATTCCCGAAGTATCCCTTTAACGTTGAGTTGGAGTTGATAAATGGTGAAAGAGTTTAGCGACCTTTGACATCGAAATGCATTGGGAGCTTATGGTTGTAGTTCAAAAAGTATAAATGCTGTCAAAAATATTTTCTCAAGCAATCTAAGTTGGGGCAGTCTGGACTATTTAATAGCTTACATTGTTGAAACTCTAGAGCGGGTGGAAGAAATACAATAAGAAGAAGACGACAGAGAAATCTAGAGTTGTGCTTTGCCTTCAGCAAGCACACCTAATTACACTGAACAAAAATATAAACGCAACATGTAAAGTGTTGGTCATATGTTTCACGAGCTGAAATAAAAGATCCCATAAATGTTCCATACGCACAAAAGCTTATTTCTATAAAATGTTGTGCACAAATTTGTTTCCATCCCTGTTAGTGAGCATTTCTCCTTTGCCAAGATAATCCATCCAACTGACAGGTGTGGCATATCAAGAAGCTGATTAAACATCATGATCATTATACAGATGACATTTGTATACAATAAAAGGACAATAAAAGGCCACTCTAAAATGTGCAGTTTTGTCACACAACACAATGCCACAGATGTCTCAAGTTTTGAGGCAGTGTACAGCTAGCATGCTGACTGCGGGACTGTCCACCAGAGCTGTTGCCAGATCATTTAATGTTAATTTCTCTTCCATAACCAGCCTCCAATCTCATTTTAGAGAATTTTGCAGTGCGTCCAACCGGCCTTATGGTATGGGCAAGCATAAGCTACGGATAACGAACATGATTGCATTTTATTAATGACAATTTGAATACACAGAAATACCGTGACGAGATTGTGAGGCCCATTCTTTAAGGTATCTGTGACCAACATATGCACATCTGTATTTCCAGTTATGTAAAATCTACAGATTAGGGCCTAATTTATTTATTTCAATTGCCTGATTTCCTCATATGAACTGTAACTCAGTAAAATCTTTGAAATTGTTGTATGTTGAGTTTATATTTTTGTTCATTTATATATTAATATTAATTTAATGCATTCAACAAACATTTTGCATTTTCATGCATTTTTGCATTTTTGAAATCACAGCATTGGACCGAGGTTACCTGAACGTATCCTCCCGAACTTGAATTGCGTCATCATTAACCAATCAGAATGGTTATCTGTGGCAAGCTCACATAATGTAGAATGATTCATTATATTTCTATAGACAAGATGGCATCTTGCATAGCAACAAACTGAAGTTGTTTGCACTTTTAAAACATTATCTTTTGCTAAATATATGGAATGTAACGTCTTTCCATCTTGCTGGTTTGGAAGTTATAATCCATGTGTCAGTGGAACAATTTGTCCACTTTAGTGAGGCAAATGTTTGATGGTAAATTGTTCCCTACAAGCCCCTGATCAAATTTATATCTGATATCCTCTCCAAGAAATGTGCTTTCTATGTTTTCCAAAACCTTTATATATCTTGTTGTAGTGAGTCTATGCAATAGAATGTTCACAGGCTGATAAAGGAATGTTAAAGGAATAATTAATAAAGGAATAATTATTATTGGGCACATTCTACCTACAGTATTATTGAAAGAGTTGTGTCAATGTTAGACCAATCCAATTAAAATCAATGGAGCCGTTTGGTGGCCATATTGGAAAATGTGTACAATAGCAAGCCATCAATTTTTAGGCTTTTCCTAGCTTCATGTAAAGTTTGGTGCACTCATTATGATCTTATTACACCAATTATTTATTCAGTTATGGTGGTGGCCATCTTGAAAATAGGCTGCTGGGACTGATCTTGTTCGGTGTAGTTATCATCGGGTTACCCTGTGATAATAGAGCACATCCCAATGCTGTCCAATTTGGCTCGATATACCCCAAAATGCATACATGACCTTTGACCCCTATGAAAGATTGCATGTTGAGGTAGCCATTCATGGCCCAAAACATTTTTGGGACCAGATGGTGAATCGATTTATCAGCTTTGGAGCTGTTTTCCAACATCCAACTCACTTTGTGTGAGCAGGTCTCCTCTGATACTGTAAACGGACAGCTTGCTATAACGCTAAAAGCTTAGATAATTCTGTTGTCATACCACACACATTGACCACATGGGGATGAACATCATGGATATCATGCCACTCAATGGATTGAGTGTGAATGATTACATTTACTGACATTAATGACAACAAAAAAAACACATTAAAAAGCTAACACAAAGTAAACCTCCATAAACAAAGGTTTACTTTGGTTACAGAAAACATGAAAATATTAATATACACCAATATTACAGAGGACCAAAAAACATTTTAATAACTCATAAATAAATATTCTACTGAGCAAAGCTTGCGTTAAAGTCACATGTTAAAGGAGCGCTTATCTACCACAACTTCATTGGCAACTCCAGTCAGACATAGGCACTTACTTAACTGACTTGTCATAATTGTAGAAGTCATAGGTCAGAAGGGTTTTTCTGGAAACAATACAATACAACAATGTATGATAATAATAATAATAATAATAATAATAATAATAATAATAATAACATGTAGGCCAGAGGTACGCAACATAATTATAATAATTAGGCTATCCCTGGGGTAGGCTATTTGTAAAATGGAAATTGAGAATAAACATACAGTGCCTTCAGAAAGTATTGACTTATTGACTTATTCTTGACTTATTCCGTTACATCCTGAATTCAAAATGGATTAAATCGTTTTTTTTCTCTCACCCAGCTACACACAATACCCCATAATGACAAAGTGAAAACATGTTTTTAGAAATGTTGCAAATGTATTGAAAATAAAGTACAGAAATATCTAATTTACTTAAATATTCACACACGTTGCTATGACACTCCAAATTGAGCTCAGGGTCATCCAATTTCCTTTGATCATGCTTGAGATTTCACAACTTGATAGGAGTCCACCTGTGGTCAATTCAATTGTTTGTATATGATTTAGAAAGAAACACACGTCTATATAAGATCCCACAGTTGACAGTCCAAGGAACTGTCCGTAGATCTCCGAGATTTTATTGTGATGAGGCATATATCTGGGGAAGATTATAAAACAATTTCTAGTGTTGAAAGTTTCCAAGAGCACAGTGGTCTTCATCATTGAGACGGTGGGAGCTTTTTGAAGCAGGATGAGTTTCTGGTTTCCAGACATCCAGAGCGTGCCACCGTTATCATCGATCCTTTGATTCTCATGACGTTGTAGGTTTTAGGATTGTAGGGAGTCGTGAGTTTTCCTTTGACATGCTGACAGCAGAGTACCGTGTCTCCTGGTTTGAGTGTCGAGGTTTGTGCTCGGTTCTTGTAGTCAGCAGTCTCTTTCATACGTTGCTTTGCATGTCACGTAGCTTGATGTTTGGTGCGAAGTGAGGCATTGTGGGAAGTGTAGTGCAAAGTTTTCTTTCTTGTTGATTAGTTCTGTGAGAGGTTGCGCTGTAGTTTCTCAGAAAACTGTTGTGATTTTGTTTCCAAGGCTTTCCTTCAGAGTTTGTGACTGTGACAGACTTCTTGAGTGTTCTCATCAGGCGTTCTGCTTCAGCATTAGCTCTCAGTCAGTAAGGTGTTATCTTTATGTGTTTAAATCCAAGGTAGTGGCTGAAATCTGTGAAGGACTGTCCATTGAAGGTAGGTCCATTGTCCATTTTTACAATCTCAGGTACTCCAAAGGAGGAGTAAACTTTGTCAATGTTTCGACATAGACAGTGGTTCCATATGATTTCCTGCAGTGGCAGCTTGACATGGAATGCAGTGCTGAATTGCTTTTTCTACCATGTCATCCATGCCTGGAAACCAAACATTCTCTCTCAGTAGCTCTTTTGTTTTCACAATACCTAGATGTCCTGTGGGAGCTAGGTTGATTGCTTTGTTATGGAGAAAGGCTGGAAGAACGAGCCGTGTTCCTCTCAGAAAGGATGTTTTCTTGTGCATTGATTGTTAGTTCATGTCTCATGCGAAAAAGTGCTTTTAATGTTTGGAAATCAACATCTTGTGTGTCATGTAGTGAATCTTGCCAAGTTCCTGTGGACAATAGGCACATCACCTTCTGTAGAGCTGAGTCTTTGTTTCTTATTGCACCTCTTTTAGAATCAGCTTTGGGAACTGTGTTGTCAATGATAAAGTTCACATATTTGTCTGCCATGCAAGAGGTTCTTTGTGGTGTTTCCCCTGCGATGGGATGTCTTGACATGTATTCGGCGTGGTTATTTTTACTGGCTTTGTACTTCACAGTGTAGCTGTAGGGTTGTAGTCTCAGTCTCCATCGCTCAAGTCATGCTGGGGGTGTGGCTTTTGGGTTGTTGAAGATAAGCTCTACTCGTTTATGGTCTGTGATGACCGTGAAGTGAGCTCCGTAGAGATACAAGTGAAAGTGTTCACATGCCCAGATGATCGCCAGAGCTTCTCTCTCGGTTTGTGAGTAGCGCTATTCAATCTCTGAAAGCGCTCCGCTGGCATATGCGATGATCTGGACATCTTTGTCACTTGTAGGGTTGTGCTGACTTAGTATGGCACCTAAATCATCTTGGCCGGCGTCAACTAACAGTGTCGACCTCTTGGCTGGGTCAAAGTAGGATGTCGTCGTGTGCTGCACCAGGTGTGATCTTTTCTTGTGAGCTCACAAAGAGGCTGTGTGGTTGTTGTGAAGTCTGGGATGAACCGTGAGCAGTATTGTTTGCAGTCTACTTTGTATGATACTTCCGGGACATTTTGAGGATCAGGCTTTACCAGGGGTCTTGGGTTTTGGTCTGGGATACCCATGGCGTTGGCCCGCTGATTTTCTTCAATGGTGTCTTGGCTTTGTAGTGTGTCAAGCTCCTGTTGAACTTTTTCTTTCATGTGTAAAGGAATCCTCCTGTGTGGTTGTACTGCTGTTTGAACTGTATCATCAATGTGCAGCTTCACTTGAAAGTCTTTCAGTTTTCCAATGCCTTGGAAGAGGTCCTGGTATTCATTTGTAAACTGGCTTATGAATGAACCATCAGCTGGTTCACTTGGAGTGGACCGAGAGTTTATTATTTTCAGAAGTCCAAGGTCTGTTGCTGTCTGACAGCAAAGTAGTGAGCCAGAGTCACCTTTGACTGCATAGAAAGTGGTATCCACCATCTTAGTCTTGGAGCAGACTGGTACTGTGAATTTTCCTCTCAGTGGAAGTGGTTCGGAGCCATAAGCAAAGATGTTTTGTTTTAGCCTGTTTTAATTCACAGCTGGGCTTTAACTTGTCACATGTGACATCAATGTTAACGCTTGCACCTGAATCAAAAATAACATCCACAGTTGTGTTCAAAATGGTAACTTGGATGTGTGGTTGGGATGGTTTCTGTAGTGTACACACAGCATACACATAATCATCATCAGAGCTTGGTGAGGTGTCTTGTTTTTGTGTCGTCTTGTGACTGCACTTTATGCACTTTGTGTTTCGGACGCTGTTGGGTTCGTTTTTCAGCAACTGGAGGAGTGGACTTGGTGGTTTGTGATCTACAGCATTTTTTTAAATGATTCAACTTTCCACATCATTTCCTTTTTTTCCCACTTGCAGGGCAATTTGTTTGTCCTCCTTCGTTGTGGGAATTTTTCTCCACAGTTATTGCGTATTCTGTTTTGACTTTTGGCGCTTTCATTTTTGTAGCCCTGGCTTTTGTTATATTTTTTACTTTGTACAGTGCACACTGAAAGTTATTTTTGTGATTTTGAATGAGCATTCTCCATGCCTGCAGCTTGTTTATCTGACATCTCTTGTGTGCTGCCTGTATCAAGTAGTTGTTGGAGAGCCATTGAACCATCGTTTAGCCCCATCCGGTGGATGCTAATTGCTTCAATCATGTGTGGTAAGCATCCAAGATTTTGTTTTAATTTTGTCTTGCTCCATTTTCTGTGAAATTTGCATTCAGCTTGGCTACAGCTGTAACATAGTCATCATCTGCTCCGGTATCTTGCAGTCTGTCAAGTATACCGTACACATCCGACCCTGCATAGTGTAACAGTAATGCAATTTTCTGTGTGTTATCCGCAATGTCTAATGCAACTAGAAAATTATTGAATCTGTTGATCCATTTTTTCCACCTCGAGCCGATTGAGTTGTGCTCCAGCTATTGTGGTATTGTACCGTAATGTACGATGTTAGCTGAATATGATGCTAGCTAGGCTGTTGTTGCTGTCTGTGTTTACTCACATAGGTATGTAGTTTGTCTTGTATATTGCATTCTTCTCTTGCGCATTTCACTCGTCGCCAATGGTAACGTCCCGCTGTTTAGATTGCTTATGTTTGTAAGAACTGAGGTCTGGGCATTGTATACTTTAGTTTAACTTTGCTCACAAGTATGCTGACAACACATGGCTCACATGGCATGTCACGCCCACTGTCTGGCTACTGTAAAACATAGAACTGGAATTCCACAGTACGAATACACAGACTGGATTATGGCATAATGTTCACTACATTACACTGTTCACCTCCTCTCCCCATGTAATTTAACAGAGTTTGAGAAAATCTGCAAGGGGGGAAATCCCCAAATCCAGATGTACAAAATTGATACACACGTACCCAAGATGACTCAAAGCTGTAATCTCTGCCAAAGGTTTTTCTACATAGTATTGACTCAGAGGTGTGAATAGTTATGTAAATGAGATATTTCTGTGTTTAATTTTCAAGAAATTTGACAAATTCTTAAAAAATGGTTTCACTTTGTTGTCATGGGGTTTTGCGTGTAGATGGGTGAGAGAGAAAAAAACTATTTCATCCGTTTTGAATTCAGGCTTTAACACACAAAATGTGGAATAAGACAAAGGGTATGAATACTTTCTGAAGGCACTGTGCCTCTCATATAATGAGACGTACAGCATCAAAAATCATCTGTAAGTAACTTCATTCAGCTGATTTGGACTTGAAGTGCGAAAAATGCTCAATATCGGTAGCATTGCCTTGGATATGTGCTACAGCACTTGGAAACAGTGGCCAGGTAAACAAAACATGGATTACTGTCATACCTTGTCCACAGACTGCTCACAGGGTAAAGGGTAAACCAATATGTAATTTTGTAATTCGGGCAAACTATCCCTTTAAGTGTACTGTGCGGGGATGTCTTCCCATATTTCAAGGTTATTGAAGCTAATTGCGCCTACCCATCAGTTCCTCGTTGGGCAGCGATATGTAGTGGCAGAAGTCCTTTCTTGCCTGCTTTGTTGGCATCAGCATTCTGAGAAAGAAGAAGCTTCACAATGTCTTCATGGCCATTCTTAGCCGCCTCATACAGAGCTGTGGCCCCATCACTGGCCTCGCTGTTGATATCAGCACCTACAACATATATTCAGTGTAACATACAGTAAGAAACGTCAACCAAAGATCCATGGTTAGAGCTTCATAACAGCTCTATGTGGTGTGTGGACTGTCTCAATTCGGTGTAATGTCATTTGGCCTACAGAATTCACCCGCTTTTCGAGGAGAAAATCGTACCGTGTTTAATGAGAAATCGAAGTGTTTCCACGCATCCACTCTGGGCTGCAGTAAACAGGGGCGTGATACCGTACATGTTGGTTGGGCTGAGCTTAGCCCCGGCCTTGAGCAACATCTCACATATCTCCACACTGTTGCGGCTCACAGCCTCCTGGAGAGCCGTCCAGCCCTGGATGCAGTGTTTGTTCACCACAGCACCGTGATTCAGAAGCATGGCCACAATCTCAGCATTCTCCCTTTCACAAGCTGTGGAATACGGTCAAAGATTGACAGACAGGGGAGAAATGGAAGATTTCCCAGCCTTTGTTAGTCATGGTAGGCAGTGTTTCCTAAACAAGGGTTTGAGGTTATTCCCAGGGTACAGCTTGCAGGTACTGGGAGAGCGAATCTGTAATGGCAGATTTTGGGTGTAGTTGTATTGGTCTTCCAATCACCTCTCCTTTCTCCGGAAGTGTGCACGTGTTCACTAGTACTCCCCACAAATGTAAAAGCATTCAATCGGTGTAGGCATGGTCTGGAGGGATTTTCCACCACCATGTTTCTTATACCAGTGATTTTCTTTCAAATCTGCAGCCCAGGTTATTTTACTATCAGTCAAGTAGTCTATGACTTACTACGCTTTGAACAAAAAGATAATGACAAAGAGGTTGGAAGATATAGGTCTTAGTAGGTCTCTAAGGCAAATGTGTTACCTTTGTAGAGGGGGGTCTCTCTCTCCTTGGTGGCGAGTTCTGGGTCTGCCCCTTTCTCCAGAAGCGCCTCTACACAGGCCACCCTTTCCCTGCCCACCGCCAAGATAAGAGCAGTCTGGCCTTTCAGGTCGCATTTGTTAATCATTCCAGGTTGAGCTTGAAAAGTGGAAAGAAGAACACAGGAGACAAACATGAGACTAGGTTTTTTTCTTTATTTTATACAGTTTTTTTAAAGTCAGCTATTTAGCTGGCATTTACATGGAAAACTGTGAAATACTTTGTAATTAAATGTTAACCATAAAAGCGCCCAATGGGGTAAATTTAGAATAACATTTCGAAACGCTTTTTTTAATGCTTCTGAATGTTTTTTTTTACTTTGTCAACCAACTACTTACAGACAAAAAAATATAATATACGTATCATGAGTTCTGTGTTAATATGGAGGAATGAAAAATGATATTTATTTTGTATACTTGTGAGGGGTGGCACGTTGCATAGTGGTTAGAGCATTGGGCCAATAACAGAAAGGTTGCTAGTTCAGTATTATTAATGGTGCATGGCTAAGCTGAAAATATGGGCTCAATAGTGAACTTTGTGGTAAATGCACAACATTTGGCACAGTTGTAAATGTATGTACCCTGAAATGAATGAAAAGTGTTAATGCTTGACAGACAGTGTTTTTTTGCAATGAATACTAATTTGGGGTCAAATAAAATGGACCACATTAGTGCTTTTGAGCAAAAAAATATGTTGGCGTTTTTAGGGTTAAAATGGGTGTTCTATTTGGTATGGACTACTATTGCATTCAAATGTAAAAAATAAATAAAAAATTGGCATGAGCCCAGAAAATATCCATTGTTAAACCATAAAGGACAACAATAATCAAATTAATGACTTTGCATCACTATGTACATCTATGGAGTTTTGAATTGCACTTACCCCCAAGAAGAACCCTGACACACTGGTCTTGGCCATAATATGCAGCCTCGTGCAGCGGGATCCATCCATACTTGTCAGGCCGCAGTATGTTATTCCCGGTGTCTTTAGCCATAGCTCGTAACGTAGTCACATCACCATTCAGGATGGCTTTCACAATAGTGTCCTCTTCTCTAATAGGCAAACATACCCACCATCATCCACTTACCCTTTTTCACCTAGTCCACATACAGTGCCTTCAGAAAGTATTCATACCCCTTGACTTATGCCACATTTTGTTGTGTTACAGTCTGAATTCAAAATAGATTCACTTTTTCACCCATCTACACAATACCCCCATAATGACAAAGTGAAAATATGTTTTATTTATAAAAAATGAAATACCGAAATCTAATTTACATAAGTATTCACACCCCTGAGTCAAAACATGCTAGAATCACCTTTGGCAGCGATTAAAGCTGTGCATTTTTCTTGGTAAGTCTCTAAGAGCTTTGCACACCTGGATTGTAAAATATTTTCACGTTATTATTTTAAAAACTCAAGCTCTGTCAAGTTGGTTGTTGATCATTGCTAGATAACAGTGGAGGATGCTGAGGGGAGAACAGCTCATAATAATGTTTGGAATGGAGTAAATGCAATGGCATCAAACACTTGGAAACCATGTGTTTGATGTATTTGATATCATTCTACTGATTCCGCTCCAGTCATTACCACGAGCCCATTCCCAATTAAGGTGCCACCAACCTCCTGTGCTAGACATCCATTTTCAAGTCTTCCGATAGATTGTCAAACCAATTTAAGTCGAAACTGTAACTAGGCAACTCAGGAACATTCAATGTTGTCTGGGTAAGCAACTCCAGTGTATATTTGGCCTTGTGGTTTAGGTTATTGTCCTGCTGAAAGGTGAATTTGTCTCCCAGTGTCTGTTGGAAAGCAGACACAAGCAGGTTTTCCCTCTAGGATTTTGCCTGAGCTTAGCTCTATTAAGTTTATTTTTATCTGAAAAAACTCCCTAGTCCTTGCTGATGACAAGCATACCCATGGTACATGATGCGGCCACCACAATGCTTTAAAATTTGAAGAGTGGTACTCAGTGATGTGTTGTTTTGGATTTGCCAAAAAAAGCGGTTTGTATTCAGGGCATAAAATTCCTTTCTTTGCCACATTTTTTGCAGTTTAACTTTAGGGCCTTATTGCAAACAGGATGCATGTTTTGGAATATTTGTTATTCTGTAGAAGCTTCCTTCTTTTCACTCTATCATTTAGGTTAGCATTGTGTATTAACTGAGGATGGATCAACAACATTGTAGTTTTCTCCTATCACAGCCATTTAAACTCTGTAAATGTTTTAAAGTCGCCAATCCCTAGTTTACATCCTTTCTGGCAACTGAGTTAGGAAGGACGCTTGTATCTTTGCAGTAACTGAGTGTATTGATACACCATGCAAATTGTAATGAATAACTTCACCATGCTCAAAGAGATATTCAATGTCTTTTTTTTAAAACCCGTCTACCAATAGGTTCCCTTTGTGAGGCATTGGAAAAGCCCCATTGGTCTTAGTGGTTGAATCTGTGTTTGAAATTCAGTGCTCGACTGAGGGACCTTACAGATACTGTAATTGTATATGTTGGGTACAGAGATGAGGTTGTCATAACAAAACAATGTTAAACACTATTATTGCACACAGAGTGAGTCCATGCAATGTATTACTTGTTAAGCACCGAGTCCATGCGACTTAGTATGTGTCTTGTTAATCAAATTTTTTGTATAACTTATTTTTACTTGCCAAAACAAAATGGTTGAATACTTATTGATTCAAAACATTTCAGCTTTTCATGTTTTATTAATTAGTAAACATTTCTAAAATCATAATCCCACATTGACATAATGGGGTATTGTGTGTAGGCCAGTTACACAAAATGTCAACCAATAAATGTACAATGTATTAAATTATTTTAAAGGGGAATTCCACTACTTTTCAACCTCATGTTCATTATCTCCAGCACCATAGTGTCTATATAAAATATGTGAAAATAGTGTTGTTGTTTAAATAATAAGATAAAAAATAGTGCCATTTGTTATTAATTATTATTATCATCATCATCGTTATTATTTTGAACCCACTTCCCAAATATGGGGACTAAACTATATATATATATATATATATATATATATATATATATATATATATATATATATATATATATATATATATATATATTGATTCTTTATTATTCCAAATATTTAAAGTATACATTTATTTTTTGCAAGGAGACGTTTTTTTACTACATTTTTTGGGGTATTTCTTTCCTTGTCTTCCTTCCCATCACTAACATATCAGAGCCTGCAGGGTGCTCTTTTAATGAAGTTACATCAAAGCTAAATCAATGTCATGATCACATAATGATTCATTTGTGTTCTGCATAACTTAACCGAATATAATAGCATAGTATAACATTACTAACATTACATTACACAAACGCACCACCAAATGTCTTATCACATTTAGGATGATAGTTGGAATGTTCTCATTTCTCTCTCGGCGCACGCCACCAGGCCTGCTCTAAAATTCACTCACGATGCAACACTACATAATTCAAGAAAATATTAATTCATATTCCCATGAAACTGATTGAGATCAAATGGTTAGCAGGCATGTGAAGAGCGTGAAGAATTATCATTCACGATTGAGAAGTACTAAAGGGAGAGGGAGGGTAAGCAGCAGCTAAGGAAAAAATATGTGTTCGTAAAGTAGGCCTCCAGGGGAGGAACTGGTGGTTTGATAACACAGCCTTAGCCTTTTAACTACAGAATGTAGAAATGCGTCCAGAGTGTGAATGATACCATGAAATCCGAGGGAGCCTCTATAAGGGGCCTTATCGTAAAGACATAATGTAAGGGTAAAAATGTATTACATTTGTGGCATGAACACAACCAGTCATGATGTTTTCATCTGATTGTTAAACAAATCACTTAAAAAAGTAGGATACCTGCGACATCAAAATAATCCCAGCATCCAACTGTGCATGCTCCATTTGATGAATGTAAACAGATGTCTCTTTCCAAACACCATAAGTGTAATGACCTTCAGCGACTGTCATATGGCCTACTACAGAGACGTGTATTCATGGATGCCAAGGCAAGCCATGCTCCCCCAAAAGGTGAACAATAAAAATAAATAAAAACCTATCATATAATGTTTCATAATTTTCCTTCAATTTGCAAAGTGGCTGAAAGCATCTGAGCGAGTGAAACAGCGCCCATCTCTCAGTATATGCAGCCCATGTATCTGATGCCATTTGGCCAAAAAGAGTATGATGTGAGATTGATGCATCTTGCTGTCGGCACGGGTCTCTGTCAAATTCGGTATATTTAGAGACCCCCTAAAGTTGGACATTTGTTGCCTTTAGAGGAGCCAAGTTAGAAATCATTTAAACTGGTAACTTTTTTTACTCATTCTTTTCTAATCTTTACAGGAAAATGCCACGGGCACTATCTGATGTGTGGAGACATTTCACTGCAGCTAATGTAGAAGGAAAAGCTGTGTACATTTGCAAATACTGTGCCAAATCATATGTGAAGAATGCAACAAAGTTGCAGAATCATCTGGCCAAGTGCATAAAGTTCCCTCAGCGCTCACAACAAGCAACCTCTGACAAATGTCCCTCTACTTCTATTCTAGGTGAAAATGATGAATCAGACACCTTATCGATAGCAACAGCTCATAGTCCTCCTGGAATCATATGTTTTTTGACTCAATGGAGGAATGTAGTCAGAGAAATGCTGATAAATGTCTTGCTTGAGCTGTGTTTGCAACTGTTTCACCTCTGATGCTCACAGGCAATGTGTATTGGAAGAGATTTGTGAATGTTCGTCGCCCAGCATACACCCCTCAAACCAGACATCCTTTATCTACTAATTTGCTGGATGCAGAGTTCAACAGAGTTCAAGTGAAGGTCAAGCAAATCATAGAGAAAGCAGACTGTATTGCAATCATCTCTGATGGGTGGTCGAATGTTCGTGGGCAAGGAATAATTAACTACATCATCTCCACCCCTCAACCAGTATTCTACAAGAGCCCAGACACAAGGGAAAACAGACACACCAATCTCTATATTGCAGATGAGCTGAAGGCAATCATCAATGACCTTGGACCACAGAAGGTATTTGCACTGGTGACAGATAATGCTGTGAACATGAAGGCTGCTTGGTCTACGGTTTAGGCGTCCTACCCTCACTTCGCACCCATTGGCTGTGCTGCTCATTAATTTAATCTGCTCCTCAAGGACATCATGGCACTGAAAACAATGGATACACTCTACAAGAGAGCCAAGGAAATGGTTAGGTATCTGAAGGGTCATCAAGTTATAGCAGTAATCTTACTCACTAAGCAAAGTGAGAAGAATAAGAGCACCACATTGAAGCTGCCCAGCAACACTCGTTGGGGTGGTGTTTTCATCATGTTTGACATTCTCCTGGAGGGGAAGGAGTCTCTCCAAGAAATGGCCATATCACAGTCTGCCGATATGGACAGCCCCATCAAGAGGATCCTCCTGGATCATGTATTTTTGGGAGAGATTGGTAAGCAGCCTGAATTTCCTGAAACCTATAGCAGTAGCCATTGCACGGATTGAGGGAGACAATGCTATCCTGTCTGATGTTCAGACTCTGCTGAACTGTTGCTCCAAGCAAGGAAATTGCAGTTCTGAAATACATAAAAAAGCGTGAAGACTTCTGCCTGAGGCCCATACATGCCGCAGCATACATGTTGGACCCCAAGTATGCTGGCAGGAGCATCCTGTCTTTTGCAGAGATCAGCAAGGCCTATGGTTTCATCCCTACCATGTCTCGCCACCTTGGCCTGGATGAGGGCAAGGTTCTTGGCAGTCTGGCGAAGTACACTTCCAAGCAAGAGCTTTCGGATGGAGATGCAATATGGCAGTCATGCTAGCATATCTCATCAGCTACCTGGTGGAAGGGGCTTTGTGGATCTGAGGCTCTTTCCCTTGTTGCCTCCATCATTCTCCAAATCCCACCAACATCAGTCTCGTCAGAGCGCAACTGGTCCTTGTTTGAGAACACGCACACAACAGGCTGACCAATACAAGGGTTAAAGAATTGGTGGCCACCCGGGGAAATTTTAGGCTTTTTGAGCCTGATATAATATTATGTATCTTTTCTTGTTCAGTGAAATACTCCCATGTGAAGAGTCAACTCATTAAATTAAAGTTAAATTCGTAACGAAATAGTTTTTTTTATTTCTATTGGAAAGATTTAATCATTTGCAATTATGTCTACTTATGACAAGGTAAAAGGTTTATGTTTCTGTCTCCATATGATATGGTAAATATATCCAATGCAAAAAACATCTACATTTAAATGGTACTAATATTAATTCCCATATATTCCCATTAATTCCCATACATTCCCATTTTGTATCCCACCATACATTCTCCACTATGCAATCTGGTTTCCGAGCTGGTCATGGGTGCACCTCAGCCACGCTCAAGTTCCTAAACGATATCATAACCGACATCGATAAGAGACAGTACTGTGCAGCTGTATTCATCGACCTGGCCAAGGCTTTGGACTGTCAATTACCGCATTCTTATGACTCAATAGCCTTGGCTTCTCAATTGACTGCCTCGCCTGGTTCACCAACTACTTCTCAGATAGAGTTCAGTGTGTCAAATCGGAGGGCCTGTTGTCCGGACCTCTGGTAGTCTCTATGGGGGGTGCCACAGGGTTCAATTCTCGGGCCGACTCTTTTCTCTGTATATATCAATGATGTCGCTCTTGCTGCTGGTGATTCTCTGATCCACCTCTACGCAGACGACACCATTCTGTATATATCTGGCCCTTCTTTGGACACTGTGCTAACAAACCTCCAAACGAGCTTCAATGCCATACAACACTCCTTCCGTGGACTCCAAGTACAACTAAGTCCATGCTCTTCAACCGATTGCTGTCTGCACCCTCCCGCCCGACTAGCATCACTACTCTGGACGGTTCTGACTTAGAAAAGGTGGACAACTACAAATACCTAGGTGTCTGGTTAGACTGCAAACTCTCCTTCCAGACTCACATTAAGCAACTCCAATCCAAAATTAAATCTAGAATCGGCTTCCTATTTCACAACAAAGCCTCCTTCACTCATTCTGCCAAACATACACTTGTAAAACTGACTATCCTACCGATCCCTGACTTCGGCGATGTCATTTACAAAATAGCCTCCAGCCTCCAACACACAGCAAACTGGATGTAGTCTATCACAGCGCCATCCGTTTTGTCACCAAAGTCCCATATACTACCCAACACTGCGACCTGTATGCGTTCAATGGCTGGCCCTCACTACATATTCGTCTTCAAATCCATTGGCTCCAGGTCATCTATAAGTCTTTGCTAGGTAAAGCCCGACCTTGTCTCAGCTCAGTGGTCACCATAGCAACACCCACCCATAGCATCCGCTCCAGCAGGTATATTTCACTGGTCATACCCATCCTTCTCCGCCTTTCCTTCCAGTTCTCTTCTGCCAATGACTGGAATGAATTGCAAAAATCACTGAAGCTGGAGTCATATCTCCCTCTGTAACTTTAAGCATCAGCTGTCAGAGCAGCTTACCGATCACTGTACCTGTACACGGCCAATCTGTCACGTTCTGACCTTAGTTCTGTTGTTATGTCTTTGTTTTAGTATGGTCAGGGGGTGGGTTGTCTATGTTCCTTTTTCTATGTTTTGGGATTTCTATGTTTGGCCTGGCAGCTGTCAATCGTTGTCCCTGATTGAGAACCATACTTAGGTAGCCTGGTTTCACTTTTGAGATGTAGGTGATTGTTTCCTGTTGTAATGTTTGTTTCACATTTCAGGACTGTTTCGGTTTTCATTTGTATCATTCACTTCGTTATTTTGTATTAATACTTATTTTGTATTAAAACTAAAATGGACACTTACCACGCTGCACATTGGTCCGATCTCTCCTACTCCTCCTCGTCAGAGGAAGACGAAAACACTTACACAATCTGTCAATAGCACACCCAACTACCTCATCCCCATATTGTTACTTATCCTCTTACTCTTTTGCACCGCAGTATCTCTACTTGCACATCATCATCTGCACATCTATCACTCCAGTGTTAATGCTAAATTCTAATTATTTTGCCTCTATTGCCTATTTATTGCCTTTACCTCCCTACTCTTCTACATTTGCACACACTGTACATATATTTTTTTATTGTGTTATTGACTGTACATTTGTTTATGTGTAATTCTGTGTTGTTTTTGTCGCACTGCTTTGCTTTAGTTTGGCTAGGTCGCAGTTGTAAATGAGAACTTGTTCTCAACTGGCCTTCCTGGTTAAATAAAGGTGAAATCATTTTTTTTTTTAATAAGTACATTCCCACGGAAAGTTTCCACGTCTGAATATTCCCCAAAATGTGCAACTCTAACTCAGAATGAGGATTTTATTCTCAAACACCCCCTTTACGACACTTGGCCTTCTCATTACTTAAAGGACAAAAGGCTTGAATTGGTAAAAACGTTGAGAACTTTACCACCATGGAGGCACAAATGGGCTTTAGTGATCTAGTCAATTGTTTGCTGACTCATAATGGCTGTCTCCTATTACTTGCAGATTGAGCTAAAGACCCCTTATTACCTACAGGTTTTTTGGGTCCATTTCGGTAATGAGAACCTTAATTTCAGTAATGATAGTTAGCTAATTCTCATGTAAATTCTTATTTACAATGACAGCCTTGGAACAGTTGTGCTGTGCTGGTAACTTTAGTTATTATTATTTCTTTTTTATTGAACCTTTATTTAACTATTTAACTTTAACCCTTTGCTATGACACTCAAAATTGACCTCAGGTGCATCCTGTTTCCATTGATCATCCTTGAGAAGTTTCTACAACTTGATTAGAGTCCACCTGCGGTAAATTAAATTGATTGGACATGATTGGAAAGGCACACACCTGTCTACATAAGGTCCTACCGTTGACAGTGCATGTCAGAGCAAAAAACCAAACCATTAGGTCGAAGGAATTGTCCGTAGGACTCCGAGACAGGATTGTGTTGAGGCACAGATCTTGGGAAGGATACCAAAGCAATTCTGCAGCATTGAAGGTCCCCAAGAACACAGTGGCCTCCATCATTCTTAAATGGAAGAAGATTGGAACCACCAAGTCAGTCTGACAGATCTCTTGAGTTCCTCTGTGGTGATGAGAACATACTAACATAATTGCAAAAGGGTTTTCTAATGATCAATTAGCTTTTTAAAATTATAAACTTGGATTTGCTAACACAATGTGCCATTGGAACACAGGAGTGATGGTTACTGACAATCAGCCTCTGTACGCCTATGTGGATATTCCATTAAAAAATCACCAGTTTCCAGCTACAATAGTAATTTCTGTATTTCTGCTCAATTTATGTTATTTTAATGGACCAAAATGTTAAATTTTCTTTCACAAACAAGGACATTTCTAACTTATCAAATTTGACTCCTAAACGAATTTAGGCTTGCCAATAACAAAGCGGTGAATACTTATACAACTATACTGAATAAAAAATATTTTCCTGAGCTACAGTTCATATAAGTATATCAGTCTATTGAAAATGTTATTAGGTCCTAATCACAACTGATCAGGGGTGCAGCCATGGGGGAGGGCATAGGCCCACCCACTTGGCAGCCATGCCCACCCAGCCAGGCCCTGGTGGACATTCCTGCAATCAGCATGCCAATTGCATGCTTCCCCAACTTGAGACATCTGTGGCATTGTGTTGTGTGACAAAACTGCACATTTTAGAGTAGCCTTTTATTGTCACCAGCACAAGCTACACCTGTGTAATGATCATGCTGTTTAATCAACTTCTTGATATGCCTCACCTGTTAGGTGGATAGATTATTTTGGCAAATAAGAAATGCTCACTAGCAGGGATATAACAAGGATTTAAACAAATTTGTGCAAAAAAATTGAAATAATTAAGCTTTTTGTGCTTATTAAACATTTCTGGGATTTTTTATTTCATGTTAATACATGTTGTGTTCATGTTTTTGTTCAGTATATATAAAAATGATTTGATATTAGAGTATTGGGTAGATCAATGACCCACAAAGAAAGCACAATTAAATCCATTTCAACCTACTTTGTAACAAAATGTGCAAAAATGTGAGAAAATCCAAGAGAGGTGCATACTCAGTAATACAGCTGACTGCTGCAAATGTGTACTTTAAAATTAACTAAACTAATATGGAGGGATCCTAAACTCAATAGATGTGTTTTTCTTGAAAAGTGAATTGTTTGATTCCTTAATCAATTCTCATTGCTCTTATTACATCTAAAATACCTGTCCACTATCACAATTTTAGTTCATATCTCCCTTCAAGTGTTTCTCTGAATGCTTTTCTAAGGGGTAGACTTTAAACATATGCATAGTATGTTAATATCCAACATGTACAGTTGGAGGGCACAATTATTATACATTTTTTAACAATTTCCCTAGATGCTAGAACGCCAATTTACACACACCATCCAGAAATTGTCCTGCCAATACTGTAACGTGACATATCTACCTTATTAGAGCCTGCAACAGTACGTCCAACTCTACACCAAGACTTGTTTTCATTAGTTGCTATTTCCCTCCATGGTGGCATATGAACTTCAGACTGCTACTTGGATCTATTCCTAAAATGCCCGTTGAGTAAAAACACAGTGCCATGAGATATGATAGGACAGGTGTTTCGCACGTGGCCCAACGGGAAGCAATGAGGACAGCATGTTATCGAGGTGTCGTATGTCAACAACCCATACTCGGGGCCTCTTGGTTTGCCAGCTAGCAGTATTAGTAGGTAGGTAGTTTAGCCACGTTAACTAAGTCATTCATTTAAGAAAACAGTCAGTCGTGCATACATCTGCAAATAACATGTAATTGTGTCAAGAAATTTGTATTGCATGTAGCTGTAGCCTACAACTTAATGTAAAATCTGTCCCAATGACCCAGTGGATAATGTGGTTAATGAAAAACTTTTCAGCTAGTACATACGCGTCAGTTGGTTTGGCAGTAGGCGGCCTATGGCTTGATTCCTGCCTTAGTGGATTTGGTGGGTTCAGCCTGGTTGGGGGTGGATTTGCCCTATACTGGCCTGTTCTTCTTCCTAGAGCTGTGGTGGTGTTGCTGGCTTCACCCGGTGCAGTGGCATCGTGGGTCTCACTGAGGCTGCGTTCGATAGCCAGCTGCATAAGCTCATCATCTGACAGGTTGCTGTAGAGACTGTAGTCATCAAAACCCAGCGTGGGGCCCGCTGTGGAGCCAGGCATGGCCATGCTGGCAACTGCCATGTTGGATCTCGAGAGAAAAAGAGAGCATGCAGTTACGGATTATGCATTATGTCCACCAAGTTGGATCTTGCGAGACCCATTCCTAAGCAGACCAAGCTAAAATATTATTTTACCCAAATTACAAAATTATATATTGGTTTTGATTGCGTAGTTTAATTATGTTAATTTAATATGACTTGGACATGAAGTGTGAAAATGCTAATATCAGGGATATTGCAAAAAAACTTGGCCAGGTAAATAAAACTAAAGCATGGATTGCTGTCTAACCTGTCCATACCTCTTACAGGGTAGGGATATCAATATATAATTTTGTCCTGGGTTCAGTGGCAATTTTAGCATGTAAATCTTTGTGGGGCAAACAATAAAAACACTAAACAATACATTAATTGCACTATAACGGTGACAAATTGCCCATAAACTGTTAAGGCCTACAAAAAGCAGTCCCAACACCTTACCACTGCTACACCTGGCTTCAGAGGAGTCTTGTCTGGCAGCGAAACAGTTAATTCAGCCTCAGCCTTTTAAAGAAACATAGCTGGTATGGCTGACTTGCTTGAACAAATATGGTTTCTACTGACAATTGAGATGTACAAACTATGGCATATGGGGACGACAAGCAGAAAAGAGGCAATCCGTAATTTCGATTAAGACATTAATGAGCGAGCGACAAGAGACGTAGTCAATAACTATTTGTTCAGCACTTTTGAAATGTACAGCGACAGAATTCAGAACATGGACCGTTCTTACAGTGTACTACTATCACTAGCACTGTCAAAGCTATACACAAAACGTTTGCAAACAAGCACACACCGGCCACGAACAATGTGTTTACAATACTGTGTTGGTGAAAATGGACCAAATTATTAGGGTGAGGCACATGGGCTACTAACAGCTTACTACACAACATACACTTAGTATTACTTTCTTAGCTACAGTATACATATCTCACTTGCATCCTACATAATTTATGAAGCAACATAAGACATTTTTGGACTCATGTTGTGATGTGCTTGAACAGGAAAGTGTCACGGCTGTCCTTCATGGGTAAATTTTGTCATCAAAGAGAAAGATGCCGGATTTACAATTCCGAGTTGAATGACCGTTCAAAGCGTATTATTCCCGACTTCCCAGTTGCAACGCTTGCAGTTAGCCACTGTCACTGATTTCTTACAAACCACTCATTGTTGAATTTGAAATCTCCAAACTGTTGTGTAATGTTTATGTCCAATGGCCGATGAGCACTGATACGTTTTAACTATATTTTCTCTTCATTATTTATCTTCATATGACAAGGATTAAAAAGGATATGCCAGTAGACTTGATTCATGATGATGACTGCTAGCTAAGATTGTGAAAGTAAGATGTTGGCATGATCAATCAAAGCTACTGTGCATATAACGTGAATTGACGTCATTTCTGTGGCCAATGACCTTGAGCCTTCTTGGAAGGGCACTACTAATGTAACTCTATGGCAGCACCCAAAGGGCTCACATTATTGATGTCTACCCTTACTAAAGGCAGGTGACGGTGTCCCCATGAGTGACAGAACACTGAGCCAATCAAGGTGCAATGCTGAGCCAATCACGGTGCAATGCTCCTGTTTTCTGTTGGCCTGCCCCACCACCACAGAAAGCACCTAGCTAGGCTAAAACACCTGCATTTTGGAGCTGTCTGTTTGTATGCGGCTTTATTAACTCAATTATATATTTTTTTATTTTTACATTGTTTGCAAACTGATATGTGTCAAGTATTAATGCCAAAATAACATGCAAAAGAGGCACAATACCATATAATGACAATGCAAAAACCGTTAAGAAATTTTAGCAAATGTATATAAAAAAAAAAACAACTGATATCACATGTACATAAGTATTCAGACCCATTCCTCAGTACTTTGTTGAAGCACCTTTGGCAGTGATTAAAGCCTCAATTCTTTGTGGGTATGGCGCTACAAGCTTGGCAGCCCTGTATTTGGGGAGTTTCTCCCATTCTTCTCTGTAGATCCTCTCAAGCTCTGTCCGGTTGGTTGGGGAGTGTCGCTGCACAGCTATTTTAGGGTCTCTCCAGAGATGTTCGATCGGGTTCAAGGCTCTGGCTGGGTCACTCAAAGGCGTTCAGAGACTTTTCCCGAAGCCACTCCTGCACTGTCTTGGCATTCAGGCCAAAGAGTTCAATCTTGGTTTCGTCAGACCAGATAATCTTGTTTCTTATGGTCTGAGAGTATTTTAGGTGCCTTTTGGAAAACTCCAAGCGGGCGGTCATGTGCCTTTTACTGAGGAGTTGCTTCCATCTGGCCACTCTACCATAAATACCTGATTGGTGGAGTGCTACAGAGATGGTTGTCCTTCTGGAAGGTTCTCCCATCTCCACAGAGTAACTCTAGAGCTCTGTCAGAGTGACCATCGGTATCTTGGTCACCTCCCTAACCAAGGCCCTTCTCCCCCGATTGCTGAGACTGACCGGGTGGCCAGCTTTAGGAAGAGTCTTGGTAGTACCAAACTTCTCCCATTTAAGAATGATGGAGGCCACTGTGTTCTTGGGGACCTTCAATGCTGCAAAACATTTTTGGTACCCTTCCCCAGATCTGTGCCTCGACATGATCGTGTCTCGGAGCTCTACGGACAATTCCTTCGACCTCATGGCTTGGTTTTTGCTCTGACATGCACTGTTAACTGTGGGACTTTATAAAGAAAAGGTGTATGCCTTTCCAAATCATGTCCAATCAATTTATTTTATCACAGGTTGACTCCAATCATGTTGTAGAAACATCTCAAGGATGATCAATGGAAACAAGATGCACCTGGGCTCAATTTTGAGTCTCATAGCAAAGGGTCTGAGTACTTTCCGAATATACTATAGAATCATCATTTTCAAACCTTTACAGTCCTTTGCAAATATTGTATGCTCCCCAATAAAATGGGAAATATGTTTTAACTCTTTTACTATTGCTCAGATTACTTGTTAAACATTGTTTCTCAAAATGTAGGGGTAAAAATTGACACCTCTAAAGATTCAAAAGCTTAGTATTTGGTCCCATATTCCTAGCACGCAATGACTACTGTACATTAAGCTTGTGACTCTACTAACTTGTTGGATGCATTTCCAGTTCGTTTTAGTTGTTACAGATTATTTTGTGCCCAATAGAAATTAATGATAAATAATCTATTGTATCATTCTGGAGTCACTTTCATTATAAATAATATGTATATAAACACTTCTCCATTATTGTAATCCTGAATGAATCGTGAATAATAATGAGTAAGAAAGTTACAAAGGGTCAAGGACATGCTAAACTCTCATCCTTACCAATAACAGGGGAGGTTAGCATGTCTTGGGGATATGATTTTTTTTATTTTACCTTTATTTCACTAGGCAAGTCAGTTAAGAACAAATTCTTATTTTCAATGATGGCCTAAGAACAGTGGGTTAACTGCCTGTTCAGGGGCAGAACAACAGATTTGTACCTTGTCAGCTTGAACTTGCAACCTTCCGGTTACTAGTCCAACGCTCTAACCACTAGGCTACCCTGCCGCCTCTTTGACCCTCTAACTTTCTCACTCATCATTATTCACGATTCAGTTGGGATTGTCCGTAATCATGGTAGCATTCAGATTAATGTAAAAGTGTTTAGAAACATATTATATTCTTATTTATAATAAAAGTGACTCCAGAATAATATAATACAATATTTATCATTCATATCTATTGGGCACAAAATAATCTGAAACAACTAAAACGAACTGCAAATGCATCCAAGAAGTTAGTAGAGTCACAAGCTTGATATGGAGAGTCTTGATGCGTGCTAGGAATATGGGACCAGATACCAAACTTTTACTACCTTATTCACAAGACTCTTTAGGGGTGTGAATAATTTGGAACGCTACATTTTAGGGAAGAAATATGACTTGTTTAACAATCTCTTTCTCTGAGCAAGTGAATAAAATAATATAAGTTCCCAATGTTTTGGAGCGTACAATATACTGTAGCTCAGTATTTGAAGCATTTATACAGTCATTATTGCTCATCTTTATCAAGGATGTCAGTCATTTTAGACACCACTATTTCTCAAGTAAGGACTTAGAACAAGCACACTCAGCATTTGAAGTGAAAAATACTTTGAAAAATTGAAAATAAATACTCTGTTCTATAAATTGTTTTGTCACATACTGTTCATTCATTAATTCATTCAAACAATCAGGCATAGTCTTCAACACATCTTATTGCCAAATAAGTTGCCCTACATACTTACAAGTGCCCCGTTGAAGGGCAGCGTATCATTTGCTCCATATAAGATGTGTTTTGCAAGTCATAAGACAGCTACAGTATCCCATTAGCCCATTCGCAAATATCGCCCTGCATGCAATGTAGATACAGTTTATAAATAGACCTGCAAACCAAAATCCCATGGGTCCATTGCACAGGACTGTTTTTAGGCTCTCAAGTACATATGTATTAATGTACTCACTGCTGAACATTGGCTGACAGGCAGAAACTGCAAGAGCAAAGTAAAGGAACATATGTACAGGTGGGCTTGTCAATTAAGGCGAACTCCCTTTGAACACAAGCATGTCATTCAAATCGATAGATTTGAAGAAGAACAAAATTGAAGTTGTATTTAGGTTGGCTAATGCTGGAATTATGTTAGGATTGGACAATGAAATGAGGATACGCTCCCCTTCTAATAATTAAAGGATTTCTGAAATAACTAATGGAGTGTACTACTTCTAATAATATTTCAAAAATGCTCATTACTATTGGGTCCATGTAGAAAAAATGTCAATAGCTAACAAAAAAATGAGAGTGCACCAACGTTGTCAAATAACAATTTAATATAAAACTATGTCTTACCTTTCTCCCAAACTTTTACTGTTTTCCTAAAAAAAAAAGTGTCCAAGTTTTCTTCTTTGGTTAGTCTCCCCTACGAAGACTTCTCCACTTCTCTGTCAGTGGAGGTTTCTGAAATTGGGATTCTGATCGAGCAGTCTGGGATATTTCTTGAGGCATATGATAGGGCGGGGGGGAGGGTCAAATTTTCATCCACCTCCTTCATAGCTCAGAATGCTCCTGAGGGGGAGCTGGCCCAGTTTTTTTGAAGAGGGACGGATAGTACTGAACAACAAAACAAATAGCTGGAAGTCTTGGCGTAATAAATTAAACACGTTTACTTGTCACGTGCACAGGACACAGTGAGTGTAAATGGTACAGTGAAATCCTTACACACAAAAAATAGGAAGGTAGAGGAGGAGCTAGCAAAACGGCCACCATCCCATCTTGTCTAATAATAATGTGGTGAGTATCTTCATCAGGTAATGTGACTCATCCAAATTCGTACATATTACAATTGAGTGATATTGTCTGTGTTCAATGTAAACCAACTGGTGTGAGTAGTCCCAAGTACAGTGTTTTGGATTGTAGTCCTCATGTGCTAGGTCAATCATCTGCTGAATCTGGGTCAGGTTTTGTTGTTGCGACTTGTTCCTTATGTTGAGTAGTCGGGTATTGTCTTGTGTTACAATCACTGCAAAGAGGTGTTAAAATTCATTGCGGATGCCTGTTCCTTATTTTTAGACGACAACAAAAAAGGGTCACGTTTATTGACAAGGTAACCTTCCCATTGTGTTGGCAGGCCAATCTGCATCATCTGTTAGTTTAATTCTGAACCTTGTACACTTTACATGTATTCTCGTATGAGGGAAAGGTCACAGATACCCCACAGGCTGGATTCCAGAATACCAGCCACTAGAGTTACAGTTGTATCATCAGTAAGTCTTTTAATACCCTGTTGAGTGTAGAGCTTGGGGGTTAGTTTAGCACTAACCTCAGTACTATGGTTATGGGTTTGTAAAGTACTTGCTTAATTGTTTGTTGTGGTGCAGAACAAGAAGTTAAATACCATTGCAGAAAGCCTGGCGTTAACAGAAAACACAATTTATTTACATTTAGCAGACGCTTTAATCCAGAGCGATTTATAGGAGCAATTAGAGTTAGGTGCCCTTCTCAAGGGCACATTGACAGATCTAGTCAACTCTGGGATTTGAACCAGTGTCCTTTCAATTACTAGCCCAACACCCTTAACCAGTAGGCTACCTGTTACCCGGTTTTGCCTACAGTATCAAAGTGGAAATATAAGTGTGAAAATTACATTGGTTTCCTTATCCTGTAAGGAGTCTCTGGGACAAGGTATGACAGAAATCCACGTGAAACGCTAGCTGAGCAAGATTTTTATTGATTTTATTTTTATTTAATTTCACCTCTATTTAACCAGGTAGGCAAGTTGAGAACAAGTTCTCATTTACAACTGCGACCTGGCCAAGATAAAGCAAAGTAGTTCGACACATACAACAATACAGAGTTACACATGGAGTAAAACGAACATACAGTCAATAATACAGTAGAAAAATAAGTCTATATACAATGTGAGCAAGTGAGGTGAGATAAGGGAGGTAAAGGCAAAAAAAAGGCCATGGTGGCGAAGTAAATACAACATAGCAAGTAAAACACTGGAATGGTTGATTTGCAGTGGAAGAATGTGCAAAGTAGAGATAGAAATAATGGGATGCAAAGGAGCTAAATACATAAATACAGTAGGTAAAGAGGTAGTTGTTTGGGCTAAATTATAGATGAGCTATGTACAGGTGCAGTAATCTGTGAGCTGCTCTGACAGCTGGTGCTTAAAGCTAGTGAGGGAGATAAGTGTTTCCAGTTTCAGTCATTTTTGTAGTTCGTTCCAGTCATTGGCAGCAGAGAACTGGAAGGAGAGGCAGCCAAAGGAAGAATTGGTTTTGGGGGTGACCAGAGACATATACCTGCTGGAGCGAGTGCTACAGGTGGGTGTTGCGATGGTGACCAGCGAACTGAGATAAGGGGGGACTTTACCTAGCAGGGTCTTGTAGATGACCTGGAGCCAGTGGGTTTGGCGACGAATATTAAGCGAGGGCCATCCAACGAGAGCGTACAGGTCGCAGTGGTGGGCAGTATATGGGGCTTTGGTGACAAAATGGATGGCACTGTGATAGACTGCATCCAATTGATTGAGTAGGGTATTGGAGGCTATTTTGTAAATTACATCGAGGATCGGTAGGATGGTCAGTTTTACAAGGGTACGTTTGGCAGCATGAGTGAAGGATGCTTTGTTCTGAAATAGGAAGCCAATTCTAGATTTAACTTTGGATTGGAGATGTTTGAGACTGGAAGGAGAGTCTAACCAGACACCTAGGTATTTGTAGTTGTCCACATATTCTAAATCAGAGACGTGCAGAGTAGTGATGTTGGACAGGCGGGCAGGTGCAGGCAGTGATCGGTTGAAGAGCATGCATTTAGTTTTACTTGTATTTAAGAGCAATTGGAGGCCATGGAAGGAGAGTTGTATGGCATTGAAGCTCGCCAGGAGGGTTGTTAACACAATGTCCAAAGAAGGGCCAGAAGTATACAGAATGGTGTCATCTGCGTAGAGGTGGATCAGAGACTCACCAGCAGCAAGAGCGACATCATTGATGTATACAGAGAAAAGAGTCGGTCCAAGAACTGAACCCTGTGGCACCCCCATAGAGACTGCCAGAGGCCCGGACAACAGGCCCTCTGATTTGACACACTGAACTCTATCAGAGAAGTAGATGGTGAAGGAAGCAAATTTCTGCTTGAAAAAGCTAGCCTTGGCTTTTCTAAATGCCTGTGTATATTGGTTTCTAGCTTCCCTGAAAAGGTGCATATCACGGGAGCTGTTCGATGCTAATGCAGAAAGCCATTGGAAGTTTTTGTGTTGGTTAAGGGCAGTCAGGTCTGGAGAGAACCAAGGGCTAAATCTGTTCCTGGTTCTAAATTTCTTGAATGGGGCATGCTTATTTAAGATGGTGAGGAAGGCATTTAAAAAAAATAACCAGACATCCTCTACTGACGGGATGAGATCAATATCCTTCTAGGATACCCCGGCCAGGTCGATTAGAAAAGCCTGCTCGCTGAAGTGTTTCAGGGAGCGTTTGACAGTGATGAGTGGACGTCGTTTGACCGCTGACCCATTACGGATGCAGGCAATGAGGCAGTGATCGCTGAGATCTTGGTTGTAAACAGCAGAGGTGTATTTAGAGGGCAAGTTGGGATGATATCTATGAGGGTGCCCGTGTTTATGGTTTTGGGGTGGTAACTGGTAGGTTCATTGATACAGTGCCTTGCGAAAGTATTCGGCCCCCTTGAACTTTGCGACCTTTTGCCACATTTCAGGCTTCAAACATAAAGATATAAAACTGTATTTTTTTGTGAAGAATCAACAACAAGTGGGACACAATCATGAAGTGGAACGACATTTATTGGATATTTCAAACTTTTTTAACAAATCAAAAACTGAAAAATTGGGCGTGCAAAATTATTCAGCCCCCTTAAGTTAATACTTTGTAGCGCCACCTTTTGCTGCGATTACAGCTGTAAGTCGCTTGGGGTATGTCTCTATCAGTTTTGCACATCGAGAGACTGAAATGTTTTCCCATTCCTCCTTGCAAAACAGCTCGAGCTCAGTGAGGTTGGATGGAGAGCATTTGTGAACAGCAGTTTTCAGTTCTTTCCACAGATTCTCGATTGGATTCAGTTCTGGACTTTGACTTGGCCATTCTAACACCTGGATATGTTTATTTTTGAACCATTCCATTGTAGATTTTGCTTTATGTTTTGGATCATTGTCTTGTTGGAAGACAAATCTCCGTCCCAGTCTCAGGTCTTTTGCAGACTCCATCAGGTTTTCTTCCAGAATGGTCCTGTATTTGGCTCCATCCATCTTCCCATCAATTTGAACCATCTTCCCTGTCCCTGCTGAAGAAAAGCAGGCTCAAACCATGATGCTGCCACCACCATGTTTGACAGTGGGGATGGTGTGTTCAGGGTGATGAGCTGTGTTGCTTTTACGCCAAACATAACGTTTTGCATTATTGCCAATTTTGGTTTCATCTGACCAGAGCACCTTCTTCCACATGTTTGGTGTGTCTCCCAGGTGGCTTGTGGCAAACTTTAAACGACACTTTTTATGGATATCTTTAAGAAATGGCTTTCTTCTTGCCACTCTTCCATAAAGGCCAGATTTGTGCAATATATGACTGATTGTTGTCCTATGGACAGAGTCTCCCACCTCAGCTGTAGATCTCTGCAGTTCATCCAGAGTGATCATGGGCCTCTTGGCTGCATCTCTGATCAGTCTTCTCCTTGTATGAGCTGAAAGTTTAGAGGGACGACCAGGTCTTGGTAGATTTGCAGTGGTCTGATACTCCTTCCATTTCAATATTATCGCTTGCACAGTGCTCCTTGGGATGTTTAAAGCTTGGGAAATCTTTTTGTATCCAAATCCGGCTTTAAACTTCTTCACAACAGTATCTCGGACCTGCCTGGTGTGTTCCTTGTTCTTCATGATGCTCTCTGCGCTTTTCATGGACCTCTGAGACTATCACAGTGCAGGTGCATTTATACGGAGACTTGATTACACACAGGTGGATTGTATTTATCATCATTAGTCATTTAGGTCAACATTGGATCATTCAGAGATCCTCACTGAACTTCTGGAGAGAGTTTGCTGCACTGAAAGTAAAGGGGCTGAATAATTTTGCATGCCCAATTTTTCAGTTTTTGATTTGTTAAAAAAGTTTGAAATATCCAATAAATGTCGTTCCACTTCATGATTGTGTCCCACTTGTTGTTGATTCTTCACAAAAAAATACAGTTTTATATCTTTATGTTTGAAGCCTGAAATGTGGCAAAAGGTCGCAAAGTTCAAGGGGGCCGAATACTTTCGCAAGGCACTGTAATTTGTGTGAGATTGAGGGCATCAAGCTTAGATTGTAGGATGGCTGGGGTGTTAATCGTGTTCCAGTTTAGGTCGCCTTGCAGCACGAGCTCTGAAGATAGATGGGGGGCAATCAGTTCACATATGGTGTCCAGAGCACAGCTGGGGGCAGAGGGTGGTCTATAGCAGGTGACAACGGTGAGAGACTTGTATTTAGAGAGGTGGATTTTTAAAAGTAGAAGTTCAAATTGTTTGGGTACAGACCTGGATAGTAGGACAGAACTCTGCAGGCTATCTTTGCAGTAGATTGCAACACCGCCCCCTTTGGCCGTTCTATCTTGTCTGAAAATGTTGTAGTTAGGGATGAAGATTTCAGAATTTTTGGTGGTTTTCCTAAGCCAGGATTCAGACACGGCTAGAACATCTGGGTTGGCAGAGTGTGCTAAAGCAGTGAATAAAACAAACTTAGGGAGGAGGCTTCTAATGTTAACATGCATGAAACCAAGGCTATTACGGTTACAGAAGTCATCAAAAGAGAGCGCCTGGGGAAAAGGAGTGGAGCTAGGCACTGCAGGGCCTGGATTCTCCTCTACATCACCAGAGGAACAGAGGATGAGTAGGATTAGGGTACGACTAAAAGCTATGAGAATTGGTCATCTAGACCGTCTGGAACAGAGAGTAAAAGGAGGTTTCTATGGGTGATAAAATAGCTTCAAGGTATAATGTACAGACAAAGGTATGATAGGATGTGAATACAGTGGAGGTAAACCTAGGTATTGAGTGATGATGAGAGAGATATTGTCTCTAGAAACATCATTGAAACCAGGTGATGTCATCGCATGTGTTGGTGGTGGAACTGAAAGGTTGGATAAGGTATAGTGAGCAGGGCTAGAGGCTCTACAGTGAAATAAGCCAATAAACACTAACCAGAACAGCAATGGACAAGGCATATTGACATTAAGGAAAGGCATGTTTAGTCGAGTGGTCATAAGGGTCCTATGAGTAGTGAGGTTGGTTGGGGTCACGGTGATTCAGACAGCTAGCCGGGCCATCGGTAGCAAGCTAGCATAGGATGGAGGTCTGTTTTTAGCCACCTCGTGCGTTTCTGTCGGTAGATTAGTGGGGTTCCGTGTGGTAGAGGGGATCAATCCAATTGGCAATATAGATATAGTTATAGTGACCCAAGAAAAATTGTCCGATATACCTATTCAGATAGCAGCCAATAAGACAGCTAACGATTAGTGGGTAGCAGATGGCCGTTCAGGTAACGTCGTGACGGAGGGGCCAGTTGGATAACTCCCTCGGGCAGATAACGTCGGTAGTCCAGTCGTGAAGGCCCAGTGGGGCTCTGCGTGGGCAGTATAACGGGTCAAGATAGGTGATTGTAATCCAGGAGTGGCTGATGGAACTCTTCAGCTGGCTAGCACCGGAATAATTGATGTTTGCTCCGGGATCGACGTAAGCCAATAGTCACACGGATAGCAGCTAGCTAGCTGCAAGATCCAGGTGTAAATGTCCAGAGCTTGTGGTTGAAATCTGGGGATATGGAGAGAAATATAGATCCGGTATGTTCTGGTCTAAGTTGCGTTGTACAAAACTGCCGATAGCTTTTCGAGCTAAAGGATAGCTGATGACCACAAACTGTGGTTTGTGCTTCTGGCTTGCTTCTGATTAGCTTCTGGCTAGCTTCTGACGAGGACAAAGGACGTCTGACTGCTATGCCATCTTGGGTAAGATACTGACTGTTAAAGCTCTATGGATTGATGAGGAATTGAAAAACTGTTTGGTTGAAAGAGATGGGGCAAAAGGAGTGGCTAATAAGTCTGGCTGCAAATCTGACTGGCTGACTTACTGCAAATTGAGAAATGATGTGACTAAACTCAACAAAAATAAGAAACTGTATTATGACAACACAACAGTGGTAGGCCTGATCACCGACAACGATGAGTCAGCCTATAGGCAGGAGGTCATAGACCTGGCAGTGTGGTGCCAGGACAACAAACTCTCCCTCATTGTGAGCAAGACAAAGGAGCTGATCATGGACTACAGGAAAAGGTGGGCAGAACAGGCCCCCATTAACATTGACAGGGCTGTGAGATTCAAGCTCCTTGGTGTCCACATCACCAACAAACTATCATGGTCCAAACACACCAAGACAGTCGTGAAGATGGCACAACAACACCTTTTCCCCCTCGGGAGACTGAAAAGATTTGGCATGCCAGGATCCTCAAAAAGTTCTATAGCTACACCTTCGAGAGCATCCTGACCGGTTGCGTCACCGCCTGGTATGCAACTGCTTGGCATCTGACCGTAAGGCACTACAGAGGATAGTGCGTATGGCCCAGTACATCACTGGGGCCAAGCTTCCTACCATCCAGGACCTATGTACTAGGCGGTGTCAGAGGAAGGCACAAAAAATTGTCAAAGACTCCAGTCACCCAAGTAATAGACTGTTCTCTCTGCTACCACATGGCAAGTGGCACTGGAGCGCCAAGTCTAGGCACTAGAGCGCCAAAAAAAGGCTCCTTAACAGATTCTACCCCCAAGACATAAGGCTGCTGAACAGTTAATCAAATGGCCACCCGGACTATGTTTTTACACTGCTGCTACTCGCTGTTTATTATCAATGCATAGTCACTTTACCCCTACCTACACATTGACTTGGTACCGACTGTTACCCCCTGTGTGTAGTCTCATTATTTTTATTGAGTTGGACCATGTGACAAATAAAATGCTATTTGATTTGAAAATCAACAATATAAAGAATGATGGAAAAAAAACTTTGGATCAGCCCCTTTAAAAAAAAAAAAGAATCACCTAAAATGACATACCCAAATCTAACTGCCTGTAGCTCAGGCCTTGAAGCAAAGATAAGCAAGGAAACACTTTTGTGGAAATGTGAAAGGAATGTAGGAGAATATAACACATTAGATCTGGTAAAAGATAATACAAAGAAAAAAACAACCATTTAAAAAAAAAATGTTGTTCCATCTTTGAAATGCAAGAGAAAGGCCATAATGTATTATTCCAGCCAAGGTGCAATTTAGATTTTGGCCACCAGATGGCAGTAGTGCATGTGCAAAGTGTTGGACTGATCCAATGAACCATTGCATTTCTGTTCCAAATTTTGTATCAGGACTGCCCAAATGTGCCTAATTTGTTTATAAATAACTTTTCATGTTCAAAACTGTGCACTCTCCTCAAACAATAGCATGGTATTATTTCACTGTAATAGCTACTGTAAATTGGACAGTGCAGTTAGATGAACAAGAATTTAAGCTTTCTGCCAATATCAGATATGTCTATGTCCTGGGAAATGTCCTTGTAACTTTCAACCTCATGCTAATCGCATTAGCCAAGATTAGCTCAACCGTCCCGCGGAGTACGCACCAATTCTGAAGAAGTTAAATTAAATTATGGTCAGAAAGACATTGAATCAGATGGCTTATTCATCACAAAGCCATTTGATGTTGCCAGTTATTTTAATGATTACTTCATTGGCAAAGTGGGAAAACTTAGGCAGGAAATGCCAACAACGAATAGTAAGCCATTGTATTCAAGCATAAAAAACAAATAATGAAAGAAAAACATTGCGAGTTTAGATTTTGTAAAGTTAGTGTGGGAGAGGTGGATAAATTATTGTTATCAATCAATAATGACAAACCTCCTGCCAATGACAACTTAGATGGAAAGCTATGGGTCGATGGCACAGTCCCAGCGGCGACAAAGAGGAAGACAGGTGGCAGTGGTCTTGAAGAATAACTCCCGCAGGTCCTGGTATACCTCCGGGATGTTGGGCTGAAGGGCAACCACAGGACTCTCAACCGACATGGGACCAGATGGGATGGGTATGCAGCTCCTCCGGCATTCGGGTGACCAGTCTGATTTTCATCCACGACCATGAGATGGTGGGGTTATGGCGTTAAGGCCAAGGATCTTGTGAACAGGTGCACTGGTCATGAAGAAAGGGATGTTCTCCTGATGAATGGACTCCACGGTGAGGGTGAGTGGTTGGGTAATGTGTATGATGGTTCTGGATCTTAGTGGCCAATTATTAAGGGCTTGATCCAGGAAAGGAGAGGAAAGCGGGTATGAGATGATGTTAAGAGAGGAGGCAAGGGTCTGGTCAATGGCACCGGAATCCACTAATGCTGTAGACACTGTACATGAGGGACAGTCAACTAGTGTGATGGACACCAAAAAGAGTTTAGCAGAAAGTGATGAAGATGGAATGCTCACTCCTGCCCCAAGAGGTGAAAGATCATGTGACCGTCCCTCTGCTCTTGTGGATCCCAGATCAGGAAGCGCCGGACACCACTGGAACTGGTGCCCTCCTTGACCACAATACAGACAGAGCCCCAGCTGTCTCCGTCTGCGTTGCTCCACCGCGGGGAGGCGTGTGACCCCTACCTACATGGGTTCAGGCTCTGATCCAGAGTGTTCATTGAGGAGGGAAGGAAGGAAGGAAGGAAGGAAGGAAGGAAGGAAGGAAGGAAGGAAGGAAGGAAGGAAGGAAGGAAGGAAGGAAGGAATGAGAGTATAGACGCTCCCGAAGTAGGTTATCCAGACGGATGGCCATCACAATGAGTGAGTCCAAGGAGAGATTGTCGTCTCAACAAGGCCAGTTCCGTCTGGACCTCCTCGCGCAGACCTCTTCTGAATAGTGTACGAAGTGCCAGCTCGTTCCATCCTCTGGATGCTGCCACTGTCTGGAAGGTGAGCGCATACTCGGCAGCCGTCTGGTCCCCCTGCCTTAATTGGAGTAGGCGCTCACCCCCCTCTCTGCCCTCCGGTGGATGATCAAAGTTGCATTTGAACAGAGCCATGAACCCCTCATATGAATCTATCGCCTCCTCTCCTCTCTCCCAGTAGTAGTACCAAAAGATTCAAAGGCCATTTTCTCAGAAGTGATTTTCAAGTTTATCAACTTTCTAAGCAAAATTACTTTCCCATTGTTCCTTAACTGTTGTGTATGATATGGCATGGTGTATCTCTGAATACCATTTTTAATGTTTCTACGTATGACCAATTTGAGCCAGTCGGTCACAATTGTTTGCATAGTTAACTTACACACAGCTCTGACACACACGCTTACCCCACCAGACATGCCACCGGGGGTCTTTTCCCAGTCCCCAATATCAGAACAAATTCAAGAAAGTGTACAGTATTATATAGTCATTATTTCCATCTCATATTGCTCAAATAAACAGCAAACCTGATTTAAAAAAACAGATGAAACAACACCTCACGGCACAACGCCTCACCCCTATTTGACCTAGATAGTTTTTGTGTATTTATTGATATGTAATCTAAGTGTGCCTTTAAAATAATTATGAAAAATAAAAAAAATAATATCTATGCTTGTACGTAGAACTCAAGCACGCATGCTGTAAAACTACTTAATTAAAAATACTTTAAAGTACTATTTAAGTACTTTACACCACTGGCTACCTATAAACCAATTAGCCGTGATGTAAACCAATGAACAGCAGACAATGAGCCTGAAAATCCCTCAAAATTACATGGATGGGAAGCATCCAAGGTAAAAACCTGTCCTTGAGGGTCAACTGGGGTCAACAACCACAGATAATGAGATTTTGAGATCAGGCACTGTTTCAACAACCATAGTAAAAGTGTTACCCCTCAATCACACCGACAGTGTCATTGTGCAAAATGGTACGGATTATCATCTGGATATGTGTGCAACAAAAGTTCAACATTCTCCTTCTGCTACCATTTCTGTCAAGCATTTTATGCATACAGTTTGATGCATATGTTCGATAAATCCAATATATGCACCACACATAACGCACTTCAACTGCCTCTGCATTGCAATGCTGCAAGACAAACGCAGCGTTCCATTGGAAAGGAATGTACTTCTGGTGTAACAAAATGCAAAGACGCTGTCAGTGTGATCAAGGCATTTTGAAACTGGGTGCTAACCAAGAACACACTGGTGCCAGATGAACCTTGCATACTAGCAGTAAAGGAAGCAACGTGGTGAAACCCATTGCTGTGGTGACTGTGGGACCAACGATTGTTAATTGGGTAGGATGTTTGAAGCTTGCATAGAGAAGCATTTCCCAGAATCAATTCAGACAAGGTGTAACCCGGTTCTTAAAAACTGAAACTCCACCTGTAACAATGAACACATTTATTAGAATGATGATATGAAAAACAGGAAATGATGCTACAGGCAACATAACTGAAGCTAAAAGTCACAGTTCTTGTTTGATATATTATTGGCCACCCTGCCACTTGGTTTGCTGCTTGGAGTCTGGAGGAGAAAACCATTATTTAAGATGAAACTGATTGCAAGGACTGGCTCAACAGATCAAGTTATTGCGAAACAGGTTCATAGCAAGTCCTATATTGCACTAATAGTTCCTTAAAACAAACTCACCTTTATACATGCATAAATATCAATAATGTATTTATAATGCATTACATAACAGGTAACTTAGGAAGTGTTAGCAAACTTGTTTGTGTCTCCCAAGCTGACACGAGACATTCCTGAAATACTTTACGATGGTATTTCTGTCACGCCTGCTCCCGCTCTCCCCTCTGGCACTCGAGGGCGCCAGGCTGCCCTTCATTACGCACACCTGTCACCATCATTACGTGCAGCTGCGCAATATTGGACTCACCTGGACACCATTACTTTATTGATTGCCCTTCTATATCTGTCTGTTCTTCAGTTGGTTCCCCTTGTCAGCATTATTGTCTTTATGTCGTTTCGTTCCCCCTGTCCATACACTGTTCTTGTTTTGGTTTGATGTCCATTTTCCAGTAAATGTTCACTCCCTGAACTTGCTTCTCATCTCCAGCGTCGATCCTTACAATTTCGAATAGTGTTTAGTAGAGCTATGCATTTCTAAGACTTCATCTGAATTATAATAAGGGATAATGTTTGAAAGTTTACTTCAAAGAAAAGGTCAATATGATGTACAAGATGATGCTATGTAAGTCGTTTACCTGAGTTGGTCAAAGGTCAACTTGGTCTGAAGGCTTCCCCTTATTCTTGTTCCGCCCCTCTTTTACATGATGTCATAAGCACACACAGACACATAAAACAAACTCATTTTCAGATACTCAACCTTGTTTATTTTTTTATTTTTTCCAAATACAAAACATTTTCTACAAGTTCCCAATCAACATGAAAACTATCATTTAATTTCATATTACATTGTTTGAACACCAGATATATACAGCCTGATGCACGTCGACTCTGACCTCAACGACTCTAGTAGATCAAATAAAATAATTGACTTTTTAAACAAAATGTTAAGACTTTGTTTACAGTGTTTGTTTTTGATTTTAGACATTGTATGGCTGTGCTTTAATGCTTTAAGCAAGCACTGGTGATAGCATTTAGCATTGCATGAGTCATAATACATCTGTCAATCTGCAATATCCATCAATAATTTTACTTCAGTCTATTTTTTCTTTTTTTAAAGTTTAAATAAAACACTGAAATAGCTCCACCCACCTATGGCAACCAACCAACCTACACAATACAAATAACTATATCACTTCAATTATAAAACAGATGGTTCCGTATTGATAATTTGTTCTGATTGCCCAAGAAGCGTTCCAAGCTGTGCTTCATTCTCCGAATGCTGTCACATCTACGAAGCAATTTCACTTTCTTTTAGTGTAAAAAAAAAATCTCACTGCGCAGGGTAAACATTAATGTAGTAGGCCATAAGAGTCAGTGTGGCTGTTGCTAACCAAACCCAAGGATTCTACACTCTTAGAAAAAGGGTTCCTAAATGGTTCTTTGGATGTCCCCATAGGATAATCTCTTTTGATTCCAGGTAGAACCCTTTTGGGTTACAGGTAAAACCCTCTGTAGGAAGGGTTCTACATGGAACCAAAAGGGTTCTTCCTGCAACCAAAAAGGGTTCTTTAAAGGGTTCTGCTATGGGGACAGCCAGGGAACCCTTTAAGGTTCTAGATAGAAAAAAGATGCTAAGAGTGTACCTCTAAAATATTAAATGTATACATACAATGTACAATAGGTTCATTAAAATGTTACTCTTGCCATTGTAATATCAAATCAAGCCTATTAAACAGCATGCAACTGGGCAAAGATAAATTCCCTCTTCATCTCATTTGGCTTATACAATATACATTTTTTTTTTTATTGGAGACGAATCATGGAATCGACAAATAAAAAATAGATTTTAGGCATTCAGTCAATCTCCCTTTTTATAGTTAAGGAACTTGATTACTATTGGTGGGAGGGGCAGGGTGTCAATGTGCCTCAGTCTGGGGATTCCAACCTGCTGACGGATCTTCAGCCTACACAGCTTCATCAGTGAATATGGTGGCACTGAAAGAAAGTGCAAAGAAGTTGCTTATTAATGGGACTGTGCGATTGGAGAGCAACATATTTATCTGGTTAACACACATGAGAATAGTCAAGGTAACAAGTATGCAACAGTACAAAAATAAGGGCATAACCTTAGAAAATAAATACTCATGAGCAACCTGACATCATGCAGACATATCCCATTGACACCCATGCTTAATTTGCATGAAACTTTGCGATACATGCTAATTTCTCAAGGTAATTGACCCTAAGTGAACACAGACCCTAATGATTATATCATGGTAAATGAAATACTCCAATCTCTGTTATTAGTGGAGATCGCTGTCATAAGCTCACTTACTTGCTTTCACTTTGATCCCTGCCCAGTCATGGTTGCTATCCAGGTGCTCAATCAGCCGGGAGCAGAGTTTCACATGGCCAACATAATCCAGGAGCATGTCTATGATGGGTCCAGCCCAGCAACTTATCGTCGGATTGTTGATCGTCTCACAGAACTGAAAATAAAGGGTTCAAATTGGATTCAAAGAACAGCCAATAATAGGTGTATTGAGCTGAGATGGAATTGGAAACTAATAGACCAGCAAACTGTCTGTATTGCATATTAACCCAAACTACCTGGATGTACATGTTGATTGGAGCTTCGTCCTCATCGGTAGGGTAGGGCAAAGTTTCGGTGAAGCCTCTGCCTCTACTTAAAGTTTTCACGGGTGGGTGTGGCTTGCTGCCATATGTGCAGTCGAAACAGGAAAGGGCATCGCAGCCATTGTCCATCAGATACTTCAGGATTTGTGAATACTTCATACCGAGCATGACTACTGCCGGGAAGGAGCAGGGGTGTGTGAGGATGGACGCGTTCATGTTAGCTCCATGCTCCACCAGCACTGTGATCATTTCCATGCAACCCCGCCTCACAGCGATAAGAAGAGGGTTGAACATGTCAAGGTTGGGGTTAGCTCCGGCCTCCAGAAGCATTTCTGCGGCCTCTAGGTTGTTGTTGGCGACAGCGAAGTAGAGCGCTGTGCTGCGACGGTCCTCATACATTTTGGATCGGTCTTCTGCCAACTGGAGATTGACGTCATATCCTCCCTTGATAAGCACTTCTAGAATCCAGTCCCTGTTGTGCTCAGCAGCCAGGTGGAGGGGACTGATGCCACTGCATTGAACTTTGGCCTTACTTGTGGCAGGGATCAGCATGGATACAATGCTACAAAAGGGAAGCAAAGAGATCACTTTTCACACTTAAATTATATATATTTTTTTAAAGAGAAATCAATGCTTTGAATTAACCAATCAATTAATTCACTGCACTCACTCAAAATGTCCTTTCTGGACAGCAACATGAAGAGGCAGGAGGCCAGACTTGGTTGTTCGGTTTGCATCTGCTTTCTGAGATAGAAGCAGTTCCACAACTTCCTTGTGACCATTCTTACTTGACTCGTACAAGGGTGTTGCCCCATCACATGCCTGGCAGTTCATATCAACCCCTACAATACACAGGAGAATAGTCAAAATGAATACAATGTTGAAATACTGGAAAAGTGGCAACACTGTAACACCCCCAGCAACAGACCGTCTGGATGCTTAATGGTTATTTTTGTATCTATTCATGGCGTTGTAAGGAATGGAATACTTTCTTCAAGATATAGGCATCCGATACTAGGAAACCTAATAGGTTTTGAACATAGAAGTCATTTTCAGGTTCAGTTTGGGTTGTTGGATTTCTTTGTCATGCCATTGGGACTATTTAATGGATCAACAATTGTATGTGTTTGCACACAGACACTGTGCCGTTCAAAGTCATAAAGGGTCATGCATTCCCCAAAGTGTATTCAATAAGGGCTTGTTGCATGACTTTGGACATTATTAACATGATTTGAGGATGGATAAAGTGATATTGCTTATTTAATATAGTCAATTCAAATAATCTTAAAGTTGGTTGTCAAAATGTGAAAACTTTACCTTTGCTAATCAGGAAAGACAACACCTCCACTCTCCCGTTCTGTGCTGCCGTAAAGAAAGGGTCCATCCCGTAGATATTGGCTGCATTAAGCTTGGCCCCGGCATCCAACAACATCTGGCAAATTTCCACGTTATCATGCCCGGCTGCTTCATGGAGAGGTGTCACACCCTGAACGCAAGCCTTGTGCACTGAGGCTCCATACTTTAGGAGGTGGTCTACAATCTCTGTATTGGGCTTCCCACAAGCTGAAAACGGAATGTGAGAAACAACACAGATAACTTTGGTTGAATTTGCTGTTTGTAAAACATAAACTGATTGTATAACAGTGGTGGACTTCACCGGTATGACCAGTAACCTAGATTGAGACCTCAAAACTTGTGTTTGCCCCAGAGCTAACACAGAGTTGAGTCATACAGACAACCTGGCTGCGTTTCATATCACACTGTTCACTATTGAACCTCTTGACGGAACAGCTTTGAAATCAGTTATTAACCTTTCAAGAGTGGTGTTTCTCCGTCGTTATTGGCAATGTTGGGATTTGCACCTCTGTCTAGAAGGCACTCCACACAATTCACATGTTGAAAGATGGCAGCCAAAAGAAGTGGGGTCTGATTGCATGTACCACATGTGTTCACTATCCCAGGATGGGCTGTGGGAAATATAACAGACCCAAGCACGTTAAAAACAATCAGCATGTACTGATAAAGGGTCTTCCTGAGATTGAGGAAGATAAAATAGTTTAAAAACTAGAAAACATTCTCAATGACACTTTTCTTTGTTTCACCCTCACCTCTTAATATAATCTTGAGGCATTCTTCTTGACCGTAATATGCAGCTTCGTGTAGAGAAATCCATCCATCCTCATTTGGTACAAATAGACTCTTTGGATTGCATTTCACCATTTCTTTTAAGGCCTTTAAATCACCATTCTCAATCACAGGCACCAGGGGTCTCACATCTCTAAGGCATAGACAAAGATTAAGGGGAAAATGGTCATAAAATGTTGGCAAGATAAAAAATGTAAGTGCCTTTGAATGGGGTATGGTAGTAGGTGCCAGGTGCACTGGTTTGTGTCAAGAACTGCAACGCTGCTGGTTTTTTTTACTCAACAGTTTCCTGTGTGTATCTTGAATGGTCCACCACCCATTGGACATCCAGCCAACTTTTGTGCGAAGCATTGGTGTCCACATGGGCTAGCATCCCTGTGGAAAGCTTTCGACACCGTGTAGAGTCCATGACGAATTGAGGCTGTTCTGCGGGCAAAAGGGGGGATGCAACTCAATATTAGAAAGATGTTCCTAATGTTTGGTATAGTCAGTGTACACTGAGTGTACAAAATATTAGGAACACGTTCCTAATATTGAGTTGCACCCTCTTTTATCAGAACAGCCTCAATTCGTCGGGACATGGACTCAAACCGGTACGCTTGGCACCTACTACCATACACTGTTCAAAGGCACTTAAATCTTTTATCTTTCCCATTCCCCCTCTGAATGGCCCAACATACACAATCCATGTCTCAATTGTCTGAATTTTAGAATAAAACAGAGAACACCATCGTGTTCGTGAGAGTCTCCCCTTTCCGTAGTTTGTAGGTCAAACCTTTCAGATGCTACAGGCGTTTTTGTGAGAAGACACATTTTCGTGAATGTCTCATGGTGTGACAAACACCGCTCTAGCTCTCCCACCTTTCGCCGCAGATGCTGAAGTGCAACACTGGCGGATGCGGTGGATTGAGACGCATCCAATGCAAGAAAAACTGCTGGGATGTTTTTGTTATGTAACTTAGAATGACGCACCGATGTGTCAATCGACTCTAGGGGGTTAAAAGGTGACATCAATGAGGGATCATAGCCTGACCAGGGGAGTCCAGGGGAAAGCTATGTCATGGAAAGAGCAGATGTTTCTAATGTTTTGTACACTCAGTGTATCTCATGTCATGTAAACATTAGCCTCATCAGGAGACACCATTGTGGAACCCCTGTGTTACTGCTGTCCCTGTTAGAGAGAGCTGTCACCCACCATCTGATTTCTACTGTATGTTTGGCATTTTGGAATCAGAATAAACCTGCTGTATTTATACTCATCCTATCTGGCATACATATTGTCAAAATAAGATAAAAGGTTGACAGACTCACATAATATGGTCTGCTAAAGGTGGGTTTGCAGGTGAGGGGTTTGGAGGTGGGTTGGCTGGGTTCGGGTTGGCTCTGGGAAAGTCATACATGTGCCTTGTTGCAGAGGGGTGCCTGACATTAGTCAGAAATTCGTTGGTGGTAAATTGGTTTGGCTGGTAATTGGGTTGCCAATACACAGGTGGGGATGATTGAATGGCGTTAATAGAGTTGTGTTCCTCAGTGAGGCTGCGTTCAATGACCAGCTGCATCAGCTCCTCATCTGACAGGGTGCTGTAAAGACTGTAGTCATCAAGACCTCTAGCGGTGCCCATCCTTCCAGGCATGGACATGCTGGCCACAGCCATGGTTGATCTATTTGCAAGGATACAAAAGTCATGACAATGAAATTCACTAAAACTGAACTACACTTTTAAAACACGATTCAGTATGCAACCAATACCACTAACAGCACGTGCATGTCAAAGTAAAACTGCTAAAACTATTTGTATATATTTATATATGAATGTCAAGACTGTGAGACATATGTACTGCATGTGCTATTGCCTTAGAGGTAATTCAAAACATTTTTGAGTTTAAAGATTGAGGATAAAACCTTTTGCAAAGTCAGTGTTGTGAACATTGTGTGGATACCAACATGTTTCAAACAGACCACCATAGTCCCTGGGCCCAAGAAAGCAAAGGTAACCTGCCTAAATGACTACTGCCCGTAGCACTCACGTCTGTAGCCATGAAGTGCTTTGAAAGGCTGGTAATGGCTCACATCAACACCATTATCCCAGAAACCCTAGACCCACTCCAATTTGCATACCATCGTAACAGATCCACATATGATGCAATCTCAATCCCACTCCACACTGCCCTTTCCCACCTGGACAAAAGGAACACCTATGTGAGAAATATTTTCATTGACTACAGCTCAGCGTTCAACACTATAGTGCCCACAAAGCTCATCAATAAGCTAAGAACCCTGGGAATAAACACCTCCCTCTGCAACTGGATCCTGGACATCCTGACGGGCCGCCCCCAGGTGGTAACAACAAATCTGCCACGCTGATCCTCAACACAGGGGCCCCTTAGGGGTGCATGCTCAGTCCCCTCCTGTACTCCCTGTTCACTCATGACTGCACGGTCAAGCACGACTCCAACACAATTATTAAGTTTGCTGATGATACAACAGTGGTAGGCCTGATCACCGACAATGACGAGACAGCCTTATGGGAGGATGTCAGAGACCTGGCCGTTTGGTGCCAGAACAACATCCTCTCCCTCAATGTGATCAAGACAAAGGAGATGATTGTGGACTACAGGAAAAAGAGGACCGAGCACACCCCCATTCTTATCGACGGGGCTGTAATGGAGCAGGTTGAGAGTTTCAAGTTCCTTGGTGTCCACATTACCAACAAACTAACAAGCACACCAAGACAGTTGCGAAGAGGGCACAACCAAACCTATTCCCCTCAGGAGACTGAAATATTTGGCATGGTCCTCAGATCCTCAGAAGGTTTTACAGCTGCACCATTGAGGGCATTGGTTGCATCACTGCTTGGTATGGCAACTAACCTACAGAGGGTAATGCGTACGGCCCAGTACATCACTGGGGCCAAGCTTCGTGTCATCCAGGACCTCTATACCAGGCGGTGTCAGAGGAAGGCCTAGAAATTGTCAAAGACTCCAGCCACCCTAGTCATAAACTGTTCTCTCTGCTACCACACGGCAAGCGGTAGCAGAGCGCCAAGTCTAAGTCCAAGAGGCTTCTAAACAGCTTCTACCCCCAAGCCATAATAATCCTGAACATCTAGTCAAATGGCTACCCAGACTATTTACATTCTACAGGTTGGAAGAACCCCCCCCCCCCCCCCCCCCCCCCTCTCTCTCTCTTTTACACCGCTGCTACTCTCTGTTGTTATCATCTATGCATAGTCAACTTAATAACTCTACCTACATGTGCATATTACCTCAACTAACCGGTGCCCCCGCACATTGACTCTGTACTGGTAGCCCCCTGTATATAGTCTCGCTATGTTATTTTACTGCTGCTCTTTAATTACTTGTATTAACTTTAATTTTTTAATCTAAGAATTTCACGGTCTACACAATGTATTCGGCGCATGTGACAAATTAGATTTGATTTCACTTTTCTTTTTTTTACCTAGCACTAACACAAATTTACAGAAGAGTATTAGGGCCAGGTGAAGAGAAAAAATAACTTTCACAAAAATTCACAAAATTGAATTTTGACTTAATTTCAATTTCAACTATTTCAAGCATTTTGAGTTTTTAAAAGTACTATCCATGCAACATATAAAATCACATCACTGCTTATTTATCTCTTCACTTGGCCCTAATATTCTTCCGTACATTTAATTTAGAAACCAAGCTCTTGATAAGTGTTGGTGCTGGGATTGACCAAAAATCAGCACATCATACAATAGTAATCCTATATCAAACCGACGGGAGGGTACTTTAGCCAAAAGCTTAATTGAGAACAAAGATTTGATTTTAAGCTGTACATCATTTGTTTACTAAGTCTAATATGACGACAAAAACAAAACTAATGGAGAAGAATGTCCTTAGTTTTTGGTTATGATAGAGTAAGACAGCGGTACCAATCGCATTACATCATATTCCTCCAAATGAGTTAATCATTTCATAAATTGAAATGAGAGAATCATAAACTGTATACCACATGCTTAGGTTGATTCATGGCTTGTCTTGATGTAATTTATCTACAGTAACTATGCTAGTATACAATTATAAACAGTAATTTAACTATTCATTTCCACAAAGTCATTGTTTTGTGTACCATTGTTCTTTGGATCTGCGGTTACAGCTTAATAATGACATTGTAGCTGGTGACCAAATAAACAAAATCATGTGGCTAAAGGCAACTTAGTGTAAAGTGCAATTGATGAAAACATGCATGCTGTCCCTATACAGCTGAGTAATAACATGGCTGTTAACATAAGCATAAAGTAATGTGGCTGAAGGCAACTGGAGTAAGGTTAAAGGAATACAAACCCTACTGGCATGCCATACCTACTTTGTAGTGTCTGCAGTGTGCAGTCAAAACACTTTAACAGTAGACTAGCAGTTATCAGATTGCAGTCCTCGTGAGGGGATGAGGATTTGAAAATGTCTTGCACTCTGTGTTGTCCTCCAGGCGAATGAAGAAAAAGCAGCAGCTCAATGTTATTGACATATTCCAAAGGGGGTCTTGATTTCATTCTTTGAAAAGCTGACCCTTGATGGCAAACTTTGCTTCCATGTGTCGCTCAGAATAGGAATGCCCTACTTCAGATATGGCACGGTTGATGCTGACACTTAAAGTGCCTAGAGAACGGGGGAAACCAAACATAAACTTGTGCAAAACACACACTATTGTGGAGAAAGGCCCAGGTTTCTCCCAAGGCTGTCAATTTTTTAATTTTTTTAATATATTTTTTTATTTCACCTTTATTTAACCAGGTAGGCTAGTTGAGAACAAGTTCTCATTTACAACTGCGAGCTGGCCAAGATAAAGCAAAGCAGTGCGACAAAAACAACAACAGAGTTACACATGGAATAATACTGTAGAAAAGGCCCATGGAGTTGGTGGAATACTCCTTTAATTCATTGCCATTTACTCAGCTGGGCCAGGGGCGCTTTAATTAGGTCAGGTGGAAATGTCTGACAGATCTCAACTCCATAAAAGGAGGAAATTGCCATCGCCTGATCTCGCTGCTTTCTCTTCCTTAACGCCATCTGATCCAGAAGTTCTGTGCGTCCATGAATCCAAGTAAGTCTACCGACTCTGTTACCTTTCATGCCACCTTTCATCTGAACTATCTGTTGCGATCCGGAGATGGGCCATCAGTTATTGTTTATAGTTATTACCGCGGAGCGCGGCTTGGAGCGCACGCTTCAAACATATTGTGTAATGTGAATTGTCAATGATCACGGCCCTACGGATCCTCATAGGCCAATTATGCAATCGATATGGTTCATGTGTATTGAATTTAATTATCTACACATGAAGACAATTGAAAGAGTGAAATGAGAAACGTCATTGTTTGCTAACTGATTAACTTTGATAATGGGGATTATAGATTGTATAACCATTCCCTGTTTGTATTCTTTCATGATTTATGATAAGTAGTTACGAGCCTAAATTACACGGATGATTACTATTGACTTTTTAATGAACTGGACTGTTGAATTCCCTAAATTATGTTAATAATGAATGAATGAATGATATGATTTGATCTTTGATTATGAATTTGATTGGATACATGTTATTTGTTTCCTTTGTGATGCAGCACAGACTACTCAGTAAATATACCACTTTATGGTTAAAGGAATTCCTGCCTCGGTCTCATCCATTCCTCTGTCACCTGTTCACCTTCACTGTCAGTCATCCTACCTGTCCAGCTCCCCACACAGATTCCACTAATCTTTCAAATACAGTCAATAATACAATAGAACAATTATATATACATTGTGTGCAAATGAGGTAGGATAAGGGAGGTAAGGCAATAAATAGGCCATAGTGGCGAGATAATTACAATATAGCAATTAAACACTGGAATGGTACAGTGGGGTAAAGTATTTAGTCAGCCACCAATTGTACAAGTTCTCCCACTTAAAAAGATGAGGCCTGTAATATACATAGGTAAAAATGAGAAATTCCAGAATCACATTGTAGGATTTTTTTATGAATTTCTTTGGAAATTATGGTGGAAAATAAGTATTTGGTCAATAACAAAAGTTTATCTCAATACTTTGTAATATACCCTTTGTTGGCAATGACAGAGGTCAAACGTTTTCTGTAAATCTTCAAGTTTTTCACACACTGTTGCTGGTATTTTGGCCCATTCCTCCATGCAGATCTCCTCTAGAGCAGTGATGTTTTGGGGCTGTTGCTTGGCAACAGACTTTCAACTCCCTCCAAAGATTTTCTATGGGGTTGAGACTGGCTAGGCCACTCCAGGACCTTGAAATGCTTCTTACGAAGCCACTCCTTCGTTCCCCGGGCGGTGTGTTTGGGATCATTGTCATGCTGAAAGACCCAGCCACGTTTCATCTTCAATACCCTTGCTGATGGAAGGAGGTTTTCACTCAAAATCTCAAGATACATGGCCCCATTCTTTCCTTTACACGGATTAGTCGTCCTGGTCCCTTTGCAGAAAAACAGCCCCAAAGCATGATGTTTCCACCCCCATGCTTCTCAGTAGTTATGGTGTTCTTTGGATGCAACTCGGCATTCTTTGTCCTCCAAACACAACGAGTTGAGTTTTTACCAAAAAGTTATTTTGGTTTCATCTGACCATATGACATTCTCCCAATCTTCTTCTGGATCATCCAAATGCTCTCTAGCAAACTTCAGATGGGCCTGGACATGTACTGGCTTAAGCAGGGGGACACGTCTGGCACTGTAGGATTTGAGTCCCTGGCGGCGTAGTGTTACTGATGGTAGACTTTGTTACTTTGGTCCCAGCTCTCTGAAGGTCATACACTAGGTCCCCCCGTGTGGTTCTGGGATTTTTGCTCACCGTTCTTGTGACCATTTTGACCCCACGGGGTGAGATCTTGTGTGGAGACCCAGATCGAGGGAGATTATCAGTGGTCTTGTATGTCTTCCATTTCCTAATAATTGCTCCTACAGTTGATTTTTTTCAAACCAAGCTGCTTACCTGTTGCAGATTCAGTCTTCCCAGCCTGGTGCAGGTCTACAATTTTGTTTCTGGTGTCCTTTGACAGCTCTTTGGTCTTGGCCATAGTGGAGTTTGGAGTGTGACTGTTTGAGGTTGTGGACAGGTGTCTTTTATACTGATAACAAATTCAAACGGGTGCCATTAATACAGGTAACGAGTTGAGGACAGAGGAGCCTCTTAAAGAAGTTACAGGTCTGTGAGAGCCAGAAATCTTGCTTGTTTGTAGGTGACCAAATTTTCCACCATAATTTGCAAATAAATTCATTAAAAATCCTACAATGTGATTTTCTGGATTTTCTTTTCTCATTTTGTCGGTCATAGTTGAAGTGTACCAATGATGAAAATTACAGGCCTCCCTCATCTTTTTAAGTGGGAGAACTTGTACAATTGGTGGCTAACTAAATACTTTTTTGCCCCACTGTAGATGTGAAGAAGATGAGTGTACAAGTAGAGATACTGGGATGCAAAGGAGCAAAATAAATAACAGTATTGGGATGAGGTAGTTGGCTGGGCTATTTACAGATACGCTATGTACAGGTGCAGTGATCTGTGAGCTGCTCTGACAGTTGGTGCTTAAAGCTAGTGAGGGGGATATGAGTCTCCAGCTTCAGTGATTTTTGCAGTCCGTTCCAGTCTTTGGCAGCAGAGAATTGGAAGGAAAGGCGGCCGAAGGAGGAATTGGCTTTGGGGGTGACCAGTGAAATATACCTGCTGGAGCGTGTGCTACGGGTGGGTTCTGCTATGGTGACCAGTGAGCTGAGTTAAGGTGGGGCTTTACCTAGCAAAGACTTATAGGTGACCTGGAGCCAGTGGGTTTGGCAATGAATAGGAAGCGAGGGCCAGCCAACGAGAGCATACAGGTCGCAATGGTGGGTAGTATATGGGGCTTTGGTGACAAAACGGATGGCACTGTGATAGACTGCTTCCAATTTGCTGAGTAGAGTGGTGGAGGCTATATAGTAAATTACATCGCCGAAGTCAAGGATCGGTAGGATAGTCAGTTTTACGAGGGTATGTTCGGCAGCATGAGTGAAGGAGGCCGATTTTAATTTTGGATTGGAGATGTTTGATGTGAGTCTGGAAGGAGAGTTTACAGGCTAACCAGACACCTAGGTATTTGTAGTTGTCCACATATTCTAAGTCAGGCGGGCAGGTGTGGGCAGCGATCGATTGAAGAGCATGCATTTAGTTTAACTTGCATTTAAGAGCAGTTGGAGGCCACGGAAGGAGAGTTTGGCATTGAAGCTTGCCTGGAGGTTAGTTAACACAGTGTCCATAGAAGGGCCAGAAGTATACAGAATGGTGTCTGCTGCTGGTGATTCTCTTATCCACCTCTACGTAGGAGTGACATCATTGATGTATACAGAGAAAAGAGTCGGCCCGAGGATTGAACCCTGTGGCACCACCATAGAAGACTGCATGACGTCCGGAAAACAGGCCCTCCGATTTTACACACTGAACTCTGTCTGAGAAGTAGTTGGTGAACCAGGCAAGGCAATCATCAATTTGAGAAGCAAAGGCTGTTGAGTCTGCCGATAAGAATGTGGTGATTGACAGAGTCGAAAGCCTTGGCCAGGTCGACGAATACAGCTGCACAGTATAGTCTCTTATCGATGGCGGTTATGATATATCGTTTAGGACCTTGAGCGTGGCTGAGGTGCACCCATGACCAGCTCGGAAACCAAATTGAATAGCGGAGAAGGGGTGGTGGGATTCAAAATGGTCGGTGATCTGTTTGTTAACTTGGCCTTCGAAGACCTTAGAAAGGCAGGGTAGGATAGATATAGGTCTGTAGCAGTTTGGGTCTAGAATGTCTCCCCCTTTGAAGGATATGACCGTGGCATATTTCCAATCTTTGGGGATCTCAGACGATACGAAAGAGGATGAACAGGCTAGAAATTGCAATCATTTCAGTGGATCATTTTAGAAAGAGAGGGTCCAGATTGTCTAGCCCGGCTGTTTTGTAGGGGACCAGATTTTGCAACTCTTTCAGAACATCAGCTACCTGGATTTGGGTGAAGGAGACATGGGGGAGGCTTGGGCAAGTTGCTCTGGTGGGCGCAGGGCTGTTGACAGGGGTAGGGGTAGCCAGGTGAAAAGCATGGCCAGCCGTAGAAAAATGCTTATTGAAATTCTCAATTTTTGCGGATTTATCGGTGGTGACAGTGTTTCCTAGCCTCAGTGCAGTGGGCAGCTGGGAGGAGGTGCTCTTATTCTCCATGGACTTTACAGTGTTCCAGATCTTTTTGGAGTTTGTGCTACAGGATGCAAATTTCTGTTTTGAAAAAGCTAGCCTTTGCTTTCCTAACTGCCTGTGTATATTGGTTCCTAACTTCCCTGAAAAGTTGTATATCGCGGGGACTATTCGATGCTAATGCAGAACGCCACAGGATGTTTTTGTGCTGGTCAAGAGCAGTCAGGTCTGGAGTGAACCAAGCGCTATATCTGTTCATGGTTCTACATTTTTCGAATGTGGTGTGCTTATTTAAGATGGTGAGGGAGGCACTTTTAAAGAATAACCAGGCATCCTCTACTGACGGAGTGAGGTCAATATCCTTCCAGGATACCCGGGCCAGGTAGATTAGAAAGGCCTGCTCACTAAAGTGTTTCAGGGAGCGTTTGACAGTGATGAGTGGAGGTTGTTTGACCGCAGACCCATTACGGTCACAGGCAATGAGGCAATGATTGCTGAGGTCCTGGTTGAAGACAGCAGAGGTGTATTTGGCAGGTTGGTTAGGATGATATCTATGAGGGTGTCCGTGTTTACGGATTTGGGGTTGTACCTGGTAGGTTCATTGATAATTTGTGAGATTGAGGGCATCGGGCCTCCCGGGTGGCGCAGTGGTTAAGGGCGCTGTACTGCTGTGCCATCAGAGACTCTGGGTTCGTGCCCAGGCTCTGTCGTAACCGGCCGCGACTGGGAGGTCCATGGGGCGACGCACAATTGGCCTAGCGTCGTCCGGGTTGGTCGGTAGGGATGTCCTTGTCTCATCGCGCACCAGCGACTCCTGTGGCGGGCCGGGCGCAGTGCGCGCTAGCCGAGGTTGCCAGGTGCACGGTGTTTCCTCCGACACATTGGTGCGGCTGGCTTCCGGGTTGGATGCGCGCTGTGTTAAGAAGCAATGCAGCTAGGTTGGATTGTGTAGTGTAGCGGAGGACGCATGACTTTCAACCTTCATCTCTCCCGAGCCCGTACGGGAGTTGTAGCGATGAGACAAGACACCACTACAACAATTGGACACCATGAAATTGGGGAGAAAAAGGGGTAAACATTTAAATTAAATAAAAATAAGAGGGCATCAAGGTTAGATTGTAGGATGGCTGGGGTGTTAAGCATGTCCCAGTTTAGGTCACCTGAAGCTCTGAAGATAGATGCTGCTGTATTGTACTGTACATCTTGAGTACCAGCAGATTTGCCAACGTTACAATGTCTCAGCTTAACGGCACTATGAAATGTCGACCTGTTGGTCTTCCACACACAAACACTAATCAATAGCTGTTGAAATGTTGTTTATTTGGATTAAAAAAGCATCCGTTTGTGGGAACAGGTGTGCTGAAACTTTTCTTCCCATACTGTGTTCTGTTGCCACACTTCCAAGTCTTGTTCATCACTCAACTAAATGGAAATTAAGTTTCACTGTGACTAGACACTTACCTCAGTTGTACAATACCACTATATGCTATAATATTTTGTCCTGCTTGAAAATCAGAGACATGGTTTGAATATTGCCGTCCAACGATTTCCAACTAAATAATTTGTTTAAATTTAGTGAGCTTGAGCAATTGACAAAAATAATGGATACATGTTGCCCTTAGATTTGTGCAAGGTTGGTAGAATCTTATCCAAAATTATTCACAGCAGTAACGGCTAACAAAGGTGCTTCCACCAAGTATTAGCTCTGGGGTGTGAAGACATAGGCTATGCCATCAATACATCTTAATGTTTTATTTTTTGTTAATTAAATGTTAAAATACAGTATCAAAATAACACAAGGTGATAGTAATGTTGCATTAAATACAATACACTATCAACTGCTCTGAAATACAGTACCAATCAAAAGTTTGGACACATCTACTCATTCCAGGGTTTTTTACTATTTTCTACATTGTAGAATAATAGTGAAGACATCAAAACTATGAAATAACACAAATGGAATCATGTAGTAGCCAAAAAATTGTTAACAAATCCAAATATATTTTATATTTATCATGACTCAGGGTGAGACCCAGATGCAGACACGTGAGGAAGATGGTTCAAGTCTCAGATTTATTGAGTACACATGAGTAGGCCAAAGGCAGGTCCAGGGCAGGCAGAGATTAGTAATCCAGAGCAGAGTCAGTACGGTACAGAACGGCAGGCAGGCTCAGGGTCAGGGCAGGCAGAAAGGTCAAAACCAGAACAACTAGAAAACAGGGACTAAAGAGAACAGGAGAATTGGAAAAAAACACACGCTGGTAGGCTTGATGAGACAAGACGAACTGGCATCAGAAGACAAAGGACAGTGAGACACAGGTTTTATCTTGGACACATGAAGTGTATCATGGATACAGAGGGTGCAGTGCAACAGAAGATAAACAGCAGAGGGACCAAGGATTTTAGAGATAGGGAAAGGGCCAATGATTTGAGGGAAAAGTTTGTGGGACTCCACACGGAGGGGCAGATCCAGAGTAGACAGCCATACCCTCTGTCCGATGGTGGTCTGCTTTTCAACGATACCTGGAGGTGGTCTTAAGAAGACTGGACTAGGCTCTCTTCCAGGTACGCCGACAGCGGCGGATGAACATCTGGGCCTAGGGTATGTTGACCTCTTGCTCAAGGAAGAGCGGGGGGTGATAACCCACGGAGCACTCGAAGGGCGAGAGGGAAGGGTGTTCCGGGCGAACTCCACCCACACGAGTTGCTGGCTCCAGGTGGTTGTCCTAGACAAGGCACCTGATTGGCATGCTCCGACTGTCCATTAGATTCAGGATGAAACCCGGAGGACAGGCGGGCCGACGACCCAATGAGGGTGCAGAATGCCTTCCAGAATCGGGACGAGAACTGAGGACCACGATCGCAGACTATGTTGAGCGGAAGTCCATGGATTCAGAAGATGTGCTGTACTATGAGTTGGGCCATCTCCTTGGCTGAGGGTAACTTGGGAAGGGGGGTGAAATGAGCTGCTTTTGAAAACCTATCCACCACCGTAAGGATGGTGGTATTACCATCAGATGGGGGGAGACCAGTAACAAAGTCCAGGGATATATGGGACCAGGGTCGATGAGGAACAGGGAATGGTTGAAGGAGGCCGGCTGGAGCACAGCAGGGCAGGAAGAAGGACAAATTATCCTTGCCCCGAGAGGAGTCCTCAATGTATCCTTCCAGGGTCTTGGTCTCCGGACCAGACAGGGAATAAAGCCGCCTCCGAGGCGGTGTAGTGCCAGGGAGGAGGTCAATGGTGCAGTCATAGAGTCAATGCGGAGGAAGCGATGTGGCGTGGGCCTTGTTGAAAACCTCCCGGAGTTCCTAATACTCTGCGAGAACGGCAGAGAGATCTGTGACTTTACCGAAAGCCACAGGAGGACGTCCAGGGGCGGGCTGCGCTGCCTTTAGGCAATGAGTGTGGCAAAACTGGCTCCAACCCATGATTGAACCCGTAGCCAGTCGATCAGGGGGTTGTGCCTCTGGAGCTATGACAACCCCAAAACCACAGGTTTGATAGGAATCGTAGTGTGGGTGACCCTGCCAATAGAGCGTCTGTCCAATGCTCTGGTGTCCATGGGAACGGAGAGGAGTTGTGTGGAGATACCCAGCCACGACACCAGGGTAGTGTCCATAAAGCTCTTGTCGGACCCAAAGAGAGAGTTAGACCGGTTTCCCCACAACAGGATGGCATGGAGAGGAGTACGAGTAATGGGAGCTGGAAGACTGGCATACTGGTACCTACTGATAAGCCTGGGCTTTTTACTGAACAGGTGGATATATAATGTCCTGAAGTTCCACAATACAGACATTCCTCAGGGGACAATCTAGCCCTGCCCTGTTGCACTGGCACCAGAGTAGGCGAGTCGATAGTCTTCTATGATTTCTGAGGGAACTCGTGTGACATCAGATTCTCTAGGGAGTGGAGGCATTGGAGATTTCCGTGGTTCTTCGGAGGCGAGGGAAAATCCGTGGACAGGTGCCTGTGGCCGGGAACAGACCTCTTCCTACTGCATTCCCGTAGTCACCCATCAATCCTTATGGTCAAGGCTTTGAGCAAGGTCGTCCTTCATTTCCTCCGATAATCCATGAAGAAATGTGTTGAACAGGGATTCTGGGTTCCAGGCACTCTCGTGGGCTAAAGTGCGAAAGTCTACCACGTAGTCTGACACACTACAGGAGTCTTGAGACAGTTGAACAAGCTTCCAAGCCCCCTATCTCCCAGACAGCAGAGAGTCGAACACCTTCCTTACTTCCGCCAGACTAAGGCAAACAGTGGATTGTTGCTCCCAGGTTCCAGGATCCCCAGCGTAGCTCTACGGAAGAGGTAAGCGAGGTTCTTGGGAGGCCTGGGTAAGCTGGGGAGAAGCACCACTGGTAGCGGGGTTACTGAGAGTCTGCCTAATAGACAGTCAGCAGAATTGTTCCAAAAATACAGACTGCATGGTCATGGTGTTCCTCCAAGGTGTGGAATCCTTCCATAAAGTTATGTATTAACTCCTTGTGTTTTCCAATGTTGGCTCCTTGTGTGAGGAGACAGTTATGCAGAGCTGGTCCGAGTCTGCTGGGTCAGTCATGGCCAGTTCCTACTATCATGACTCAGGGTGAGACCCAGATTTAGACACGTGAGGCAGATGGTTCAAGTCTCAGAGATTTATTGAGTACACAGGGGTAGGCCAAAGGCAGGTCCAGGGCAGGAAGTGGTCAGTCATCCAGGGCAGAGTCAGTATGGTACAGAACTGCAGGTAGGCTCAGGGTCAGGCCAGGTAGAAAGGACAAAACTGGAAGAACTAGAGAACAGGGACTAAAGAGAACGGGAGAACCAGAGAAAACATGCTGGTAGACTTAACGAGACAAGACGAACTGGCAACACACACAGAAAACACAGGTAAATGCACAGTGGATAATGGGGGAAATGGTAGTTACCTGGTGGGGATGTAGACCAGTTGCAGAGGATAAATACATTTTAGTTACCAGCCTCAGAAATTGCAGCCCAAATATATGATTCACAGAGTTCAAGTAACAGACACATCTCAACATCAACTGTTCTGAGGAAACGGTGTGAATCAGGCCTTCATGGTTGAATTGCTGCAAAGAAACCGCTACTTAAGGACACCAAAAAGAAGAGACTTGCTCCAATAAACATGAGAAATGGACATTAGACCAGTGGAAATCTGTCCTTTGGTCTAATGAGTCCAAATGTGAGATTTTTGGCTTCAACCGCCGAGGCTTTGTGAGACAAAGAGTAGGTGAATGGATGATCTCTGCATGTGTGGTTCCCACCATGAAGCATGGAGGAGGAGGTGTGATAGTGTGGGGGTGCTTTGCTGGTGACACTGTCTGTGATTTATTTAGAATTCAAGGCACACTTAACCAGCCATCCCATCTTGTTTGTGCTTACTGGGACTATCATTTATTTTTTCAACAGGACAATGACCCAACACACCTCCAGGCTGTGTAATGACTATTGACCAAGAAGTAGAGTGATTGAGTGCTGCATCAGATGACCTGGGCTCCACAATCACCCAGCCTCAACCCAACTGAGATGGAATGAGTTGGACCGCATAGTGAAGAAAAAGCAGCAAACAAGTGCTCAGCATATGTGGGAACTCCTTCAAGACAGTTGGAAAAGCATTCCAGGTGAAGCTGGTTGAGAGAATACCTAGAGTGTGCAAAGCTGTCATCAAGGCAAAGGGTGGCTACTTTGAAGAATCTCAAATATAAAATAGATTTGGATTTGTTTAACACTTTTTTTGGTCACTACATCAATCCATATGTGTTATTTCATAGTTTTTATGCCTTCGTTATTATTCTATAATGTAGAAAATAGTACAAATAAAGAAAAACCCTTGACTGAGTTGGCGTATCCAAACGTTTGACTGGTACTGTATATTAGAATCAAGATAACTGCAAAGTTGAGGTGGATTGGTGGACTACAAGAAATATGTATACTGTAGACATAATAATTAAGGAAGACCACTGCACAAGTGATAAAGTTTTTCACATTTATTAGTTTTTGTTATTGTTGTGTTGTTGTTGGCTAGAAGATGAACACAAAAATGGAAACATGATGCTGCTTCTTTAGAGTATGACACCCTCAGCTGGATTAAAGGCTGGAAGGGTGGAGGCCAACATGTACAATTAGGTCCATAATTATTGGCACCCTTGATAAAGATTAGCAAAAATGACTATAAAATTAATCAAAACAAATACTGAACTATGTTGTATGCTCAAAAAATGAGGAAATTATATTATTTTATACTAAAGCAATTGCTAAGAGAAAGAGATTTTGTTTAGCAAGTAATCGAAAAGAAAGCAGTCAAAATGATTGGCACCCGTTTTCAATATTTATTTATTTTACCTTTATTTTACTGAGACCAAGGTCTCTTTTACAGATGAGCCCTGAATTACGTAAATTACAGAAAATACACACATCAATATCAATACAAAATGTAAACAGAAAGAAAAACACGGTCATAAAAAACAAACACGTTAATTGGTAAAAAGGTTCTCTTTTAGCATTCTGAATTGCCCTACAGGCACAAACTTCACATTTCTCAACATTTTGAAGATTGTTCCACAAATAAGGTGCAAAAAAAGTAAAAACTGATTTACCTAACTCGGTAGAGACCAAAGGAATTTCCAGAGTTAGCCATCCCTGAGACCGGATGTGGTAACTCTTAGATCTAAAGTTTAGTAATTATGTTAGGTACAGTGGGACTTTTGGTAAAAAGGGCTTTACAATTGAAAACATAGCAAAGTATCAACCTACATATCAAAGAGGGCCAACCAACTTCCTGGTAGAGAATGCAGTGATGAGTGCTAAAATTGTCACCTGTAATAAAGTGCAGTGCGCTGTGATAAATGGCATCTAACGGCTTTAATGAAGTAGCAGCTGTGTTCATATACAGTAGATGTCTCCATAGTCAAGGACCAATAGAAAGCAGATGATTCAGTCAACGGTCCTATCATTTATCGAGAGGCAGGACCTATTTCTATAAAATAAGCCAAGTTTTATTCTCAGCTTTTTAACTAACTTGTCGATATGCTTTTTAAAAGACAGATTTTCATCTATCCAGATACCCAAATACTTGTATGCAGGGATACGATCAATATGGACACCATCCAAAGTACATATGCTTAAATCAGAGTTATTTTTATGCGCTCTAGAGAACATATATATTTAGTTTTACCTGCACTAAATACTAATTTCAGGTCAATAAAGTTTTTCTTTAATACAATGAAGGCAGACCGTAGTTCAGGTAAAGCCTGGTCAACCGTGGGGGCAAAAGCAAAAACACCACAGTATCATCGGCATACAAGTACAGGTTACAATTTTTTACAAAAAAGGCGATATTGTTAATGTAAACAGTATAAAAAAAAGTACAGGACCCAAAATCGACCCCTGCGTGACAACTTTCGTAATATCCAGGAAACCTAATTTAACACCCTCAGATGCGCTTTAGTGCACGCTTTAGTGCGCTTTAGTACGCTTTAGTGCATCTACCATTCCAAATTTAGAAGGATTACCAGTCAGAGATAGAGCTTGATTTAGCTTTCTTAATCTAGATTGTACGTGTTTTCAATTGTAAGAAAAATTGATAGTCTACTACAGAGTCAGATGTCCTTTGATTTCTCCTCTGAAAGAGCTCAGTTCAGAAGAAAACCAATGGTTTGATCTATCTATCTGAGCTCTGAATTGTTTGAAAGATGTGTTTATCTGCCAGAGAAATAAATATGGAGGAGTCATTTTCTAGAGCCAAGGTCAGGAATACAGGAGACAGTGGCTAAATCAGAGTAAAATGTCATGCAAATTAAACGAGGATTAGTATTTAGCTGTTTCATATCTCTAATACATACTGTATGTCTATTTCATTTCCAGTAAATGGGCCACATTTCTAAAAAATTGTTTTCACTTTGTCATCATGGGGTATTGTGTGTACAGTCGTGGCCAAAAGTTTTGAGAATGATGCAAATATTCATTTTCATAAAGTCTGCTGCCTCAGTTTGTATGATGGCAATTTTCATATACTCCAGAATGTTATGAAGAGTGATCAGATGAATTGCAAAGTCCCTCTTTGCCATGCAAATGAACTGAATCCCCTAAAAACAATTCCACTGCATTTCAGCTCTGCCACAAAAGGACCAGCTGACATCATGTCAGTGATTCTCTCATTAACACAGGTGTGAGTGTTGATGAGGACAAGGCTGGAGATCACTCTGTCATGCTGATTGAGTTTGAATAACAGACTGGAAGCTTCAAAAGGAGGGTGCTGCTTGGAATCATTGTTCTTCCTCTGTCAACCATGGTTACCTGCAAGGAAACATGTGCCATCATCATTGCTTTGCACAAAAAGGGCTTCACAGGCAAGGATATTGCTGCCAGTAAGATCCCACCTAAATCAACCATTTATTGGATCATCAAGAACTTCAAGGAGAGCGGTTCAATTGTTGTGAAGAAGGCTTCAGGGCGCCCAAGAAAGTCCAGCAAGCGCCAGGACCGTCTCCTAAAGTTGATGCAGCTGTGGGATTGGGACACCACCAGTACAGCACTTGCTCAGGAATGGCAGCAGGCAGGTGTGAGTGCATCTGCACGCACAGTGAGGCATAGACTTTTGGAGGATGTCCTGGTGTCAAGAAGGGCAGCAAAGAAGCCACTTCTCTCCAGGACAAACATCAGGGACAGACTGATATTCTGCAAAAGGTACAGGGATTGGACTGCTGAGGACTGGGGTAAAGTCATTTTCTCTGATGAATCCCCTTTCTGATTGTTTGGGGTATCCAGAAAAAAGCTTGTCCAGAGAAGACAAGGTGAGTGCTACCATCAGTCCTATGTCATGCCAACAGTAAAGCATCCTGAGACCATTCACGTGTGGGGTTGCTTCTCAGCCAAGGGAGTGAGCTCAATCACAATTTTGCAGCCATGAATAAAGAATGGTACCAACACATCCTCCGAGAGCAACTTCTCCCAACCATCCAGGAACAGTTTGGTGATGAACAATGCCTTTTCCAGCATGATGGAGCACCTTGCCATAAGGCAGAAATTATAACTAATTGGCTCGGGGAACAAAACATTGATATTTTGGGTCCATGGCCAGGAAACTTCTCAGACCTTAATCCCATAGAGAACTTGTGGTCAATCCTCAAGAAGCGGGTGGACAAACAAAAACCCACAAATTCTGACAAACTCCAAGCATTGATTATGTAAGAATGGGCTGCCATCAGTCAGGATGTGGCCCAGAAGTTAATTGACAGCATGCCAGGCTGGATTGCAGAGGTCTTGAAAAAGAAGGGTCAACACAGCAAATATTGACTCGTTGCATCAACTTTATGTAATTGTCAATAAAAGCCTTTGACAAATATTAAATTATTGTAATTATACTTCAGTATTCCATAGTAACATTTGACAAAAATATCTAAAGACACTGAAGCTGCAAACCTTGTGGAAATTAACATTTGTGTCATTCTCAAAACTCTTGGCCACGACTGTACAGTAGATGGGTGAGATGTCCAAGTTTTTTAAATCCATGTTCAATTCAGCCTGTATAATGTATAATAAGTCAAGGGGTATGAATTATTTCTAAAGTACTGTATAAAGACAGTATATTGAGCCAGTTAAAATAAACAGTTATTTATGTTAAAATAGTTGAAGTAGTGTTATCTTTCTTGGCCTGTTTGAATAAAACATTGGGAAACATCACCCACAACCCTTATTTTTATGGTCTATGCCCACAATATTGAAGCTACCTGCAAACAGGCGCCCACGTACACTTGAGGCCTCTATCGCAGTTCAACAAAAGGCAAAGTCCTCAACCAACGGGTGTGGTCTGCAGCCATACTTGCCCTGAAAACAGGAAGCGGCATCACAGCCATTGTCCATGAGGTTTTCCAGCAGAGACAGACATCTTATACAGATCATAACAGTGGCAGGGAACATAGTAATGTTGTCCCGGTGCTACACCAATAGGGTGACCATGTCGATACAACCCCGCCTCCTGGGTGCTAATAATTTGGTGTACTTTAGCAATACTTGCGCTTTATTGGCCCCTCTCCTCCTCAAACATTAACATATCATAAACTATTTAATCTGTAAAACTTCGCCTCATTTAATCTGTAAAACTTCGCCACCACTGTTGCTTCAAATATTTTTGCTGAGCATGAATCTCTGAATTGTGTTTGACCTACAGTGGGAATCTGACCTAGTCTAATGAAATATTTAGTTTTCCCCTTACTGGCATGTGATATTCAGAGCCAGGGCCACCCACTTGGACTGATGCCACTTGGACTCAGCCCTTAAACATGGACTGTGTAATAGCAGTTGTCACAGGGGGTATGGCCTTCTGTACAGCATGCCAAGGGAAAATCTCATGCGGTGTACATAGTGGTCCATGTTTCCATGCCAGCAAGTAAATAAATAAATGCTGCAAATATGCACTGGCAATCTAGGGCAAGCTTTCCATTTGTAAGCAATAAATATGGTCAACTGATATTAGTTTACGTATGCCAAATACATGTCACTTCATAACTAAGAATATGTTTGATCTCATAGGCCCTCTGAGATATGTTTTTAGTAATACCTATTTAATGAATTATTATATTTATCTTAAGTATTTTTCTGTAAATTTTTAACCCTTGCTCAACCAGGAAAGTTTCCATTAAACACAGATTCGAATATGGAATATTACTGTATTTGTTATTGTTACTACTTATCAGAAGTAACTGCACAATTACCTTAACCACAAGAATGTTTGAAATGTTATGTTTCTAAAAGGTTATAGAAAAGTAATCAATTTACCTGCAGTTGAAATTTCATGCAGGCTCACCTGTGTGAATTAGGAGGGCCGGGGTTGGCAAGAGGGGGCACATTGTTAGGGAATGCCCAGATGGTTTGGGGGAGAGTGGAGTCCTGCCAGATACAGCTGATGTGGAGGATCTCATCAGGCCCCCAGTTCTCTGGACATCAGCCAAGCTCCTCTCCACAGCCAGCTGTAGCAGCTCCTCATCCAACAAGCTACTGTAAAAGCTGTAATCGTCAATGCCCAGACTCCTGTACCCTGCTGACTCTGGCATGTACAAACTGCCAGTGGCCATGATGTAACTGTGGGAGGAATTAATGAGTCACTAATATCAACTATACGTATTATAATTATACTTATTTGTATTCATATGTAATACAATATAATAATAATAATAATATACTGAATATTATATACAGGGTAACACTTTATTTTGGAGGGTAGCTACATAAGGACTTCATAAAACATTCATAACCCATACATAACAGTCACTATAATCACGGAAAGGGTTTCAATGTTTGGTCTATTTCAAGCTGAATTCACATTTGTTGACAGCTCAATCAATTATTAACCAAAGTTTGATGTTGATCAGATGTATTTTCTCGTTAGGACATTTGATTTATAGTACAAGCAAATACAGTAGGCTATGTTAGTGCCAGACAAACTGACCCTCATTTGGGCACTATTGCGTCATGCCATAGTAAAACAAGAATAAGTCATTTGTCCAGATCTAGAGGTTATGCATACTGGAAACATATGTAATGCAGTATGAATAAATAATGTAACATATTTGCGATTTTATAATACTACATTTGAAATCACTGTAAAAAATATTGTCCACACAAAAAAAGTTATTCAAACGTATTCAACAGCATGTTTGTGTCTGAAACAATTCATACAAACTGATGAAAGACATTTAAAGGCCCAGTACAGTCAACAATGTAATTTTCCTGTGTTTTATATATATTTCCACACGATGAGGTTGGAATAATACTGTGAAATCCTGAATATTTGGATAATGTGCTTTAATGTAGGAGCTATTTGAAAATGCTGCATGAAATTTCAGCCTGTTTTGGTGGGATGGAGTTTTAGCCTGCCTGGTGACATCACCAGGCGGTAAATGAGTGAATAGACCAATAAGAAAGAGCTCCAAACCCCTCTGCCTATAACAGCTAGTTTTCTGTTTTCCCCTCTTCACTCAGACCACTCCCAGACAGTCCTAGCAAAAGTATTGCTTGAGAAATTGCTCTTTGCTAAGAAGGAATTTTTGTTTCTTTTTGACAATTTTAATTGAAAACAATCACAGTAAGGTACTTAATTGTTATATAGAAATTATTTGACATTGAGACAAAATCGGCTGCATTTGGAACTTTAAGACCCAGCCAAGATGAAACAATCAAGGTCACGTACCTTTTCCCCCAAAAAAACATTCTTAAAATATTTGCTATTTGCTATGCTCTCTGATAACAACAACAACAAAGAAGTATCCCCTTTTCTAATACCCTACTTGTCTGTTATCTGGTTATTAACTGGTAAAACTAGTGTTTGTGTGGCAAATATTGTGTGACCTCAGTGTCACAAAAATGATGACCCCACTTGTTTCCACTTCACTTGGGTTGCAAGGCAATTCTGGTGGGGTGCGGTGAGTGGCCAACGCAGCCTACTATTGATGCGGCCCAATAGGCAAATACTGTTTGAAGCACTATAAACCAGGGGTATTTGTATTAATTATGGCTCCCCATTAGCTGCTGCCAGAGCAGCAGCTACTCATCCTGATGTCCAGCAAAATTAAGGCAGTTTATGCTATTTTGAAAACATTACAATACATTCATAGATTTCACAACACACTGTGTGCCCCAACTCTACCACTACCACATATCTACAGTACTAAACCCATGTGTATGTATAGGGTGTATGTCTGTGTGTGTGTGCCAATGTTTGTGTTGCTTCACAGTCCCCACTGTTTTTTAATCTGTTTTTTAAAATCAAATAGTCTGTCCTGGACTTGGGGACTGTGAAGAGACCTCTTGTGGCATGTCTTTAGGTATTTTTTAACTTAAATAATTGATCAAATTGAAGATGGGATGATCTGTGTTTAATACCGGAGGAAAACAAACTGTAGCTAGCTTTCTGGTCACGCGCCTCTATCTAACAGTACACTACAAGTGACCCTCGTTCTGAACAGGGCTACTTCTTCATTACACAAAGGAAAAACCTCAATCAATTTCTCAAGACTGGTGGCATCCAGTGGAAGCGGTAGGAAAAGAGAGTGACCTCAAAAAAAAAAATCACAATGGTTTGTCCTAGGGGTTTTGCTTACTACATAAGTTCTGTTATACTCATGCTTCTATTCATATTTACAGATGGCATACACGTTTGTTATTAAGGCAAATTAAAGTTCACATGTTCCAGAAGGCATTTCTGCCAAAAGACGCATTTTGATACAAATATTTGTCCTGTCCTGTGAAATAGTGACGTGCAACACACACCTAGCTTCTTGAATTGGGTCACATATTGTACATTTTGCAGATTTGTAACATATAATACGAATTGTAATTCGTAACATATCATACAAAATGAGTGATGGACATCCACAAATGAATACATACCATATGAAACATAACATATCATACTAAATGGACTGTCTCTGATTTACATACAGAATACATACAAAATACAAAATACTCTGAGACCAAGTTGCAGCACATGTACAGTACCTACGGTGGAAGGATGGCCAACCACACAGTAGGGTGATTTTCACTAAGGAGGAGAAGGAGGCTGTGCTGACCAAGATGCATGCTGGCCATTTCGGAGTGAAGTGCATGATTGCCAAAATCAACCTACGCTTCTTCTGGCGTGGGATTGTCAAGGATGTGGACAGCTGGCCAAGTGAAATAACCTTTTGTTTATCTATCACATTCTATTATATCTGAAATGAGTAGACTTTCAATTAATGTCATATCAGAGAGAACACAATGTTTCAACCTGTCTAGCCTGCCAGAGGTTTGAGAGGGGGAAGACTGTGGTGTCGGAGTTGAAGCCATCAAGTTTTTTCACCATATCATATGATCGGTAAGTGTGTCACAATGAAAGTTTTGCACTGATAAGTTGTTTTAGTAATGGTTGCTTTATTTGACCACAGCAGAGTTCAATATTATATAATGTGTGGGTGTGTCAGTGTAATTACATACATGAAAATACGCATACTGTATGACACAGATACGGGTAAGAACAAAGTCATTTTCTCTCTAACACTTTAAATGTTAGGGGTGAACCTGATCGGACCCTTAATGAAATCCAGGAATGGCAACCACAGGTGTCTGACGGCGACTGATTACTTCACCAATACCCGTTAACGTCAGTAAAGAAAGAGAACGTGCTTAACTCTAAATTCCTTTCTGTAACACATTAAATAGGGTGCTTGGAAGCAAAATTGATTTGCATGTTCTATAATACCTATCAAGGACAAGACTGGCGAGGCCACCTCCAAGGCGACGATTGACATCTTCAACACCCACGATGCTCCTGAGGTCATCTTGAGTGATCGAGTTCATAAACTCTGGAACAAGGTAAGGATATTATATGCTATACACCAACTATACTGAACAAAAATATAAAAGCAATATAAATGGAAAGTGTTGGTCCCATGTTTCATGAGCTAAAATAAAAGATCCTAGACATTTTTCAATTCACACAAAACACTTATTTCTCAACTTTTGTGCACAAATTTGTGAATGACTTAATGTGTTTGTCTTGCTATTTTTGTATAAAATAATTTCAGATCACTGAAACTCCACCTGATGTGATGGAAGTTGTCAAACCAGATCAGAACGCCTTCGAGGACCACCTTCAGGTACGGACTAAGAAGGACGTGGAGGTTTTTGACCTGTAAAAAATTATTGTCTGTTAATTTATTTTTTGGCCCTCTAAGAGATACAGTGGGGAGAACAAGTATTTGATACACTGCCGATTTCGCAGGTTTTCCTACTTACAAAGCATGTAGAGGTCTGTAATTTTTATCATAGGTACACTTCAACTGTGAGAGACAGAATCTAAAACAAAAATCCAGAAAATCACATTGTATGATTTTTTTTTTAAAGTAATGAATTAGCATTTTATTGCATGACATGCACGATACACTGACGATTTTGCAGGTTATCAAATACTTGTTCTCCCCACTGTATGTAAGAGATAGCTTTGTAATAATATAAAATATGTTTTATTTCTGTTATCAAACATAGTGAGACTGGTACAGGAGAATCAGAAGGAGAGCTACCGGAGGAGGATCAAGAAGTGCTTCGACATCCGGGCGAATTACTTGGTTTGGAAGAAGGACAAAAGGTAGGCAAGACTTGGGAAATCTTGCTGCTCTTTCGCTCCTAGCTGGGGGTCACCATCCGTTAAGGTGAATATTAAAATCTCATAACTATTTGCATTTGCACACAAAATAATCTGAAGCTAGTTTTAGATTTTCCTAACACTGCTATGTTTCTCTTTATGTCTTCCTAGGGTTACCTTGTGGAAACAAACAACCTCCAGTCGGACGGTCGACCACTGAAAGCTGGACACACAACTGTTTGGCTCAAAAGCATTAAGAAGTAATTTGTGGAATTTCTTTAACTTTTAACAAGGAACACCTGTTAATTTAAATGCATTCCAGGTGACTACCTCATTAAGCTGGTTGAGAGAATGCCAAAAGTGTGCAAAGCTGTCATCAAGGAAAAGGGTGGCTACTTTGAAGAATCTAAAATATGTATTTGTTTAACACTTTTTGGTTACTACATGATTCCATGTGTTGTTTCAAAGTTTTGTTGTCTTCATTTATTATTTTATAATGTCAAAAATAGTAAAAATAAAGAAACCCTTGAAGGAGTAGGTGTGTCCAAACTTTTGACTGTTGGTGTGCGTGTGTGCATATATAAAAATGTATCTTGGCCTATACCTTGACGTGGTGAGAGAGCTTTCAACTAAACCAGGCCCGTTATTGAAAATTACATAACCTTTGTTTGCTTTTTCATCCCGCCACCCCTGCCTCCTCCTCTTCCCTTTATTCTGCTTTTGATCTCCTGGGGTTCTGCCATATTCTGAGACTGGGGTGACTGGACAAGACAACAACCAGCTTGAACTTCAAGCCCCCCTTCTGAGACTGGCTACCTGTCGAGGACAAGTGACAGGAAGAATTAGCCCCTGCACCTCCTGTTTCTTGATGCTGCCTCTTCCCCCTCTCCTCATCCTTTAACTCTTTCTCTCCTCTCCCTCCAGATGAAATTATGCATCTAGTGACATCTGAGTGAACAAATCTGCCCACTCATCCCATTCCCTCCTCTCTTCATCTCTGGAGAGCTCCTCCCATTCCTTACTGCCCTCAACTCCTCTGATGTAAAAAATCATTTATTTTCTATGTCTACCATTAACATTATTGCATGTCTAATCGAACATTTAATTTAAATTAAAGAAATAACTATATTTTGACATACCTGATCTACCTGGAACATGTGTGATTGCTTGTTTTAACGTCTGTCTCATCCCCTGTTCCCTTTAACTGCTCCTGTTCACCTGGACCCAGGGGTTCTGCCTAACACCCAGACGTGGCTCCACCTGATGTTCTCCATTACCAACCATCCTCCAACTTTTCATCATCTACAATTTCTGTTATTGTCATGTCATTATCTGCTAAAAAAAGTTTGCTTGCTGTATCATACTGGGCACATATGTGAGATACACAGATGGACTAAAAACACTAGCAGTGCAAACACACAAAGAGAGCAGCAGTGCCTGGACTTCGCAGTCTCCCTCTTCAAGTCCCCCTTTTGAGACTGGCTGTCTGTTGACAAGTGACAGGCAGAACTACCCACCCACACAGCATCCATCTCCTCTCTATTTCCCACATCAAAATGGAGTATTTCAGTCTGTGAGTGTATACAAAATCTGTGAAAATGAGTGACACACCTGTACCACTAAAAGATAAATGTATATATTTAAATCTTAAATATCGCCAGGTTAGTTTTAATCTGTTTCACAAGTTGTTCATTGTTGTAAATTGTAACGTATCCCTTGATGCTATTTGTAAGTTCAAAATTATTCATTGTATTTCCTAGGACCTACAGTAGGTACATATACAGTATATTCAACCACAAGGGTGTGCTAATGAGCTATGCAAGATAGTTTTCCCTATCATAATGGAGGATAGACAAGGTGAGGGAAGCTAAAAAAGAAAAAAGAAACATGTCAACAAGACAAGCCAGAGTATGAATCAAATTGATTTGCATACGAACGGAGTGGAAATTCAATGACTTTGTGATCTGTAAGTCACAATGTGTCAAACAGATTACACGTTTTCTTTGCTATTTCCGAAACGTAGCAACGTTCATATTGCTGAAATGTTAACAAGGTACCCAAAACTAGTTTGAAGTAATGTTTTCATCTTATTAGCTGAACAAAACTAGTTTAAATCAGCTTTTTTTTTTACATAGCGGGATGAAAAGAAAATCATTTTGGCTGTAATGATCTCCAATATTCAACTCATTAGGTCGTCACACAGTGGCGATTTTAGCATGTAAATCTTGGTGGGGCAAAATAAAATTCTGGGATGCATGCCAGCAAAGCCACTACACAACACACCACTAAACAATATTAATTGCACTATACCACTGCTACACCTGACTATCAGCGGAGCCTTGTCTGGCTGCGAAACAGTTCATTCAGCCTCATTTACTGCCTTTAAAAGAAAAATGCTGACATGGCTGACTTGCTTAAACACGTGGTCTCGACTGACAATTGAGATGTACAAACTATGGCATAAGGGGACGACAAGCGGATAAGAGGCTATCCGTAATTTCGATTAAGACATTAATGAGCGAGCTAGGAGGGACGTAGTCAATATAACTATTTGTTAAGCACTTTTTAAATGTACAGCGAGATAATTCAGAACATGGGCCATTCTTACAGTGTTCTCCCTGTACACCAAGTCAGAACCGATAAATAATGGGGGCATATAAGCAGACAAGCAGACAATGAAAGCAAAATTAGAGGTGAAAAGGGACCATATTATTAGGGTGAGGCACATGGGCTACTAACAACTTACTACACAACATACACTTACTGTTACTTTCTTAGCTACAGTATACATATCTCCCTGGCATATTACATAATTTATGCAGCAGCATACAAGACTCACTTTGTTGTGCTGTGCTCACTTGAACAGGTCCTACATGGGAAAATGTTGTCATCAACTGTCATCAAAGTCTAGCATTTATGGTGCTTTATGGTCCAAGACAACTGGGAACTCCAGAAAAAAAAGTTGAATCATGATGACGTCAGTGATCTTCAGGTCATAGCTCTAGAAAGAGGTCTGAGTTCCTGATTTACAATTTCGAGTTGGATGAAAGGGTTAGGGTTAGGGTTCAAAATGTATTTTCCCAGTCGTAGCTCGTTTTTCCCGAGATCACAGTTGTCTGGAACTCACTAAAGATTTTGCAGTTCGGGTTAACAGTTGTTTTGAGCACAGCACAAATCATGCTTCAATGACAGCATGGCCAATGTTGAACGTTTAGCATTTTAAACTCTGAAAAAATACCCTTAATCTTAGACTTGGGACCACACAGCCACAGCCATTCCACTGAATAGCAGGCTAATGATTGCTTTGCAATGCTTGCAGTTAGCCACTGATTCCTTCCAAACCACTCATTGTTGAATTTGCGATTTCCAACTTGTTGTGTAATGTCCAATGGCCGATGAGCGCCGACACATTTTATCTCTAATTTCTCTTAATTATTTATCTTCATATGACAAGGATTAAAAAGGATTTGCCAGTAGATTGTTGACTTGATCCATGATGATGACTGCTAGCTAAGATTTTGAAAGTATAATGCTGATATGATCAGTCCAAACAACGCTACTGTAGATATAGCGTGATTTGACGTAACTTTATCTTGAGCCATCTTGGATGGTCATGTCTAATGTAACTCTATGGCAGCACACAATAGGCTAGAATTTTCGAGGTCTACCCTTAGACTTTGTGGTGACGTAGTGTCTCTATGAGTGACAGAACACTGAGCCAATCACGGCGCAACACTCCGTATTTTCTGTTGGCTTGCCCCACCATCACAGAAAGCACTGTGTTAGACTGAAACACCTACATTTTGGAGCTGCCTTACTCAAGGAAACAAAAAAGAGACCATGTTTGTATGCGAGTTTATTAACATAATTATATATTTTTTTACCTTTCGGTATTCTGGCCCTGCACACATCCCATGCATTTATGTTTGGATAGCATGTTTATCTCATGATCACATATCTCTTAAATGTTGATGACTTATTATGACTTATGTATTTAAGGAAGCACTGATTTTTTTTCATGCCCTAAAGTTTAATCTAAAAAGGGAATCAATTAGATGTTTTAACCTTCCAATCTACACATTCTGCTCTTATACGTACTGTGTTGGCAGCATCATGTTATGGGTATGCTTGTCACCAGCAGGGACTGGGGAGTTTGTCCGGATCAAAATAAATTTGAAAGGCGCAAAGCCCAGATAAAAGTTAGAGGAAAATCTACCTCAGTCTTCTGAATACCTAACCCTGGTAATTGTAATGCCAAAGACACACCAGAATGGCTTTCCAAAAGGTGTTTAGTGTTCCTGAGTCGTCCAGTCTCAGTTCTGACTTAAATCTGCTTGAAAATTGCTGTCCATCAATGTGTGTGTGTGGACAACATGGATATATGTTGCCCTAAGCATTGTGCAAAGTTAGTAGAATCTTATTCAAAATTATTCACAGCTGTAATGGCTGGCAAAGTTGCTTCCACTAAGTATTAACTCTGTGGTGTGAAGACATAGGCAATCAAGACATCCTAGTTTTCTATTTTGAATTCATTTGGAACATTTTCTATCCTTTTTCTTCACACTGACAATATGAAAGTAGGCTGTGTAAATCATTAGGGGGAAAATGTTGCTGAATTTTAAGGCAGCAAAATGTGAAGACTGTACAAGGTGTGTGTAGACTTTCACTATGCACTGTAATTCCTAGGTGTTTTAATGTTATTATTTAATCTGATGCTTTCAGGCAGTTATGAACACATCCCAGAATAGGCTATATAGCAATCCTCCATCTTACTGAGTGATAACACAACCAAAACAACCAACGCATGGCACCCAGTAGGTTGGTTGGATTATCTTAGTTTAGAATGCTTCTGAAGCCAAGAGGATGATGGGTTTCGAGTAGTAAGATTTGTATTTAAAAAATTGTCCTGAGTAATAAGAATGAATTATAAAGCACAAGCTGCAATTCACTATCATCAAAGCAAGCCAACTACCACATTCTTATTGGAAATGTAGACCTATGAAGCTTCTCTTTACCTGTTTGTCCATGTACTGAGTACAGTAATCTATCCATACACCAGGTGGCGGTATAGTCAAATAAAAACCTTCAAGAGAATGTACAGTGCATTCAGAAAGTATTCACACCCCTTGACCTTTTACACATTTTGTTGTGTTACAGCCTGAATTTAAAAGGTATTACATTGAGATTTTGTGCCACTGGCCTACACACAATACTCCATAATTTTAAAGTGGAATTATGTTTTTTATACATTTTTACAAATGAATAAAAAGTTCAGGAGTAAAAATGTGCTTAACAAGTCACATAATAAGTTGCATGGACTCACTCTGAGCGCAATAATAGTGGTTAACATGATTTTTGAATGACTATCTCATCTCTGTACCCCACACATACACATACACATGTACATCTGTACCCTCAGTTGAACAGTGAATTCCAAACACGGAATCAACCAAAAAGACCAGTGAGTTTTTCCAATGTCTCGCAAAGAAGGGCACCTATTGGTAGATGGGTAAAAGAAAAAAGGGCAGACACTGAATATCCCTTTGAGCATGGTGAAGTTATTAATTACACTTTGGCTGCTGTATCAATACACCAAGTCAGTACAAAGATACAGGTGTCCTTCCTAACTAATTTGCAGGAAAGGGAGGAAATAGCTTAGGGATTTCACCATGAGGCAAAGGGTGACTTTAAAACAGTTACAGAGTTGAATGGTTGTGATAGGAAAAAAATGAAGATGGATCAACAACATTGTAATTACTCCACAATACTGAAAAGAAGGAAGCCTGTACATTCATCCTGTTGGCAAAGCAATTAGCTTTTTGTCCTGAATACAAAATGTTATGTTTGGGCCAAATCCAATACAACACATTACTTAGTACCACTCTCCATATTTTCAAGTTTGGTGGGGGCTGCCTTATGTGATGAGCAATGTTCCCTGTAATTGTTATTGACAAATTTCAGGTCTGCTGAGCAACTTGAATGTTGTGAACACTGAGGCTGTACCCGCTTTAAGTTACAATTTTAACAGTGGCCTAGTAGGGCACTGTGGCTATTTGATCATAATGTAGGCCTACCAGAATGGCCTACCATCAAACACAATGGAGGAAATGAGAAAATCCATAACATTTTAACATGGAAATAGCTGTTCTATCATTCAGCCTACAGTGTTCAATGTAGGTCTACATTCCATGAAACTTAAAAAAAAAAAAACATGCAGGGCTTGACATTTATCCACTTGTCCTTCAGACAAGGAGGGGACTGAAAATGTTGTTGTGTTGTTTGATGCAAGAAACCTTTACAAAATAAAATGCATTATTACAAAATGTGCACACGTGGCTACATGCAGCTCTCGCTTTGATCTCAAAAAAAGCACATCTACTCACAACCACTCATGCTGTAAACACAGTCCAGTTCAAAGTAAATAGTACAGATCCATATATGGCAATGGTCTATTTGCATATAGGCCTACTGCAGCTCTGATTGTTTACGCCGCACTGGTCTGTGTAGAGTAAAGGCTGTGGTGCGTGTCAATGCAATAGAATCCTACATTTAAATAATTCGCTTTTTATTTGTGTTTTACTGGGCTGACGGTGCCTGAATCTGA